>NC_069500.1:26328274-26495995 GCF_027579735.1 Bombina bombina | reverse complement strand
CTAACGCATCTTTTTTTCCCAGCGCACCCTTAAGACAATGCTGGTATTTAGAGTTGTCTGAGTGGCTGCGTTAGGCTCAGAAAAGGGAGCGTTGAGCATAATTTAGCTCCACTTCAACCCTCAATACCAGCGTTGCCTACGGTAGCGGTAAGCTGGAAAAACGTGCTCATACACGATATCCCCATAGGAAACAATGGGGCAGAGCTGGCTAAAAAAAAAACTAACACCTATAAAGAAGCAGCGTTAAGCTCCTAACGCAGCCCCATTGTTTCCTATAGGGAAACACTCTCTAAGTCTGCACCTAACACCCTAACATGAACCCCGAGTCTAAACACCCCTAACCTTATACTTATTAACCCCTAATCTGCCGGCCCCAACATCGTCGCCACCTGCATTATACTATTAACCCCTAATCTGCCGCTCCGGACACCGCCGCAACCTACATTATAGCTATGAACCCCTAATCTGCTGCCCCTAACACCACTGACACCTATATTATATTTATTAACCCCTAATCTGCCCCCGCCAACATTGCCGCCACCTACCTACATTTATTAACCCCTAATCTGCCGACCGGACCTCGCCGCCACTATAATAAATGTATTAACCCCTAAACCGCTGCACTCCCACCTCGCAAACACTATAATAAATTGTATTAACACCTAATCTGCCCTCCCTAACATCGCTGCCACCTACCTACAATTATTAACCCCTAATCTCCCACCTGCAACTATAATAAATGTATTAACCACTAAACCTTATTTAAATTATATTTTTGTTAGGGGGGTGTTAGGGTTAGGGTTAGACTTAGGTTTAGGGGTTAATACATTTATTATAGTAGCAGCGACGTTGCGGGCGGGAAAATTAGGAGTTAATAATTGTAGGTAGGTGGCGGGCGATGTTAGGGAGGGCAGATTAGGGGTTAATACAATTTATTATAGTGTTTGTGAGGAGGGGAGTGCGGCGGTTTAGGGGTTAATACATTTATTATAGTGGCGGCGAGATCCGGTCAGCAGATTAGGGGTTAATAATTGTAGTTAGGTAGCGGCGACATGGGGGGGGATTAGGAGTTAATAAATATAATATAGGTGTCGGCGGTGTTAGAGGCAGCAGATTAGGGGTTCATAGCTATAATGTAGGTGGTGGCGGTGTCCGGTCGGCAGATTAGGGGTTAAAAATTTTTATTAGAGGGTTTGCGATGTGGGGGGGGGGGCTCGGTTTAGGGGTACATAGGTAGTTTATGGGTGTTAGTGTACTTTGTAGCACAGTAGTCAAGAGCTTTATGTTCCGGTGTTAGCCCATAAAACTAGTACTGACTTTTTTTTTGCGGCTGGAGTCTTGTCGGTAGAGGGTCTACTGCTCACTTCTTCCAAGACTCTAAATACCAGCAAATCCCATAGAAAAGATAGGATATGCAATTGACGTAAGGGGATCTGCGGTAGCCTCGAGTCTCGGAAAGAAAGTGAGCGGTAGACCCTTTCCTGGCTGACTCTAAATACCAGCGGGCGGTCAAAAGCAGCGTTAGGACCTCTTAACGCTGCTTTTGATGGCTAACGCCAAACTCTAAATCTAGCCGATAGTCTTCTAGTGCCAAATAAACTTGCACTTAACAGCTGTTTCTATGGTGACACATATCTTAAGGATTCCATAACAATAACTTTGTATTGACAAACGAGAATACATGGTTATAGATTCACCAATCAAAAAGGCCATCACGTGACTTGAATAGTCTATAATGTATCGGCAGGATCCGATCACTTAACAACTCAGATTCTCCATACTACAGCACAGACTGCAATCTAACATTTATCCTATTGTACTACAATAAGCATTAAAGGTACTTTTTCAAGCATAACCCACCTTATGTAGAAAGGAGACGTCCCTATATTTTAGTCTTGATATGTTTGTTTTTTATTAAATGTGGTTTCATTTTGAATACATTTTTTGCCTTCCTATTTACCATGCTTTATAGTATCTCACGTTAGAGCGCCAGCTATATTTATCTTTGGTTAATATTGACTCTTACTCAATCTGCTAGAGAGGGGCAGATTTTCTAGCTTGGCTTAAAGGTAAAATATTTTTAGCGCAATACTGCTTTCTTTACCACTTCATAATTGAGAATACTAGTCATTTTCATCCTTGCACACCCTATAGGATTTGTAACTCAAATATCTAATGTGACAACCCTATATGATGTAAGAAGGGTCTATGCTTAAAGGGACATAATACTCATATGCTAAATCACTTGAAACTGATGCAGTATAACTGTAAAAAGCTGACAGGAAAATATCACCTGAGCATCTCTATGTAAAAAAGGAAGATATTTTACCTCACAATTTCCTCAGCTCAGCAGAGTAAGTTCTGTGTAAAAAGTTATACTCAGCTGCTGCCCAGCTGCAGGTAAAAAATAAATAAATGAAGAAATGAACAGCAGCCAATCAGCATCAGCAGCTCATGAACTCTTTTACTGTGATCTCATGAGATTTCACTGTAAACTTCCTTTTAAAATGATTTTTTAAGGGATTAAGTTATAAAACAACCCTGTGTGTGTTAGTGATATAAATAAAATTTTAAATTTATGTGTTGGTTCACTATGGCACAAAAACGGGAATGTTTTAAAAAAATCACATTGGGTTATACTAATACCACTTTTGTGTAGTTATATATGCACACAAGAAAAAATCTCTCAATTTAAGCGTGTATATGGGTTAGCATAAAAGGTTTATATACAATAACAAAAAATAATAATAAATAATGGGGGAGGGGTTATCAACGATGAAAATGAAATTTAATAGTGTTGAGAATAAATCTTAACCTATACGGCTTGACTGCCTTTGGCAAGTTGATAAACACAAAATACTAAAAATAAGAGGTATGTGTAAAAAACTAATTTGTAATATTGAGAATAGATCTTAACCTATAGAGTTAGGCTACCTCTGGCATATTTAAAAACAAAATATACTAAAAATAATGAGGGATAAAGAGTACAATGTATAAAAAGGTGATTTTAATACATAAGTGATACAAAGTAGCAATATTAAAATAAATATGAGCTCAAAAAATGGTTTAAAAAGTTTATTTTTTATATAAAAGTTATCTCACTGCAGTGGATATAGTAACAGTGTGGTCAAAAATTTTTAAATAGATTTTGATATCGGGATCCCGTAATGAAACCTAATAGGGCTAGAAAGCTGGTAAAAATCCTTTTCGTCATGGATATTAGAAAGTACCAGTAATGGCATTATACACCGTGATGGAATAGAGTTCACAGTGCAGTCCTTAATATAAGGGACTTATGGATGGTAGCCAAACGTGCTAGAAAAGACACTTTACATCAAAAACAAACTGTAATTACAGTACCTGTAGTAGTGTGTCTCACGCTGTTGCTTCAAGCTAGCTTTAACTCACATTTGAGGTCAAATTATGTGCGGTAAATCCTTCCTGGTCACGTGTGTTGTGACTTACCGACAGTGGAGTCGGATGTGAGATATGATAGGTCGAATCAGCTCAACCTGATGATGGTAAGGTTCAG
Organism: Bombina bombina; assembly: GCF_027579735.1. Lineage (NCBI taxonomy): Eukaryota > Metazoa > Chordata > Amphibia > Anura > Bombinatoridae > Bombina > Bombina bombina. The sequence goes on along the minus strand of NC_069500.1, from coordinate 26,492,463 downwards.
GATGCGTTCTGAGTGCTATTAGTAATAGCTGGGGAGCATCTGATAGGTCGAATCCGCTCAGCCTCTATGACTCATGGTGAAATTCAGTATGCGTTCTGAGTGCTAATAGTATTAGCTAGTGAGCCAGGTGAAAAGCAATATAATTCTCAAACCTTTGTGAGGTGGCGAGGTCCAGACGATCTGGATTGATGTAGAAAAGCACTGCCACTTTGTACCTTCGTAAGGTGTCAGGATCCAGTCGATCTGGATGAGCATAGATCCACAATTGGTGATGTTGTTTCCGACTTTGTGAGGATTCAACTTCCAGGCAGGGTTGCTGTGCAATCTGGATAGTTCAAAACACCAGTGTGCAATCTCCAAGAGCCGATAGGATGTGGCTTATATGGCTCAGAGTTAAAAAACCATCAATTTAATGTTCAGATAGCTCATTAATAGCTGTATGGTCTTTGAGTAAATTATCTAAAGAGCTGGTTAGTGATAGTGGGCACATCTACGCGTTTCGGCCGTAGCTTTTATCAAGATGCCCAAAAAGTCCAAAAGTGCTTCTTATAAAGGATTAAATTGTATCCCTATTGGTGGAACTCAATTCTGTGTTAACCTATGGTATCACTCTCCAACCAAGTTTAATTCTACCACAGCTGTTTATAATTGAATGGAAATTTTTGACAGAGTCTAAACTGAGAAATACACTTAATAAAAATGACATGAGAAATTTTCTAAACTAGAATACATATAATACACATATGATTTAATAAAGTGCAAACTAGGTTTATATAAGGGATATATAAAAGATATATGAAAAATAAATATATATATATATGTGTTTAAAAAATGAGTGTGGGAAATAAATAAATATAAAAAATATAAAAAATATCTATATATAATTTTGTAAATAATTCTTTAATATCGCTCTTAGAATAATTTTGGCTTTAAAGATACTTACTTCTGATTTCATGGATAATTATATCTAAAATATATACCTTAATGGGGATCTATATAATAGATAGAACCCTGTGTAAACTATACATACATGAATGAAAATACGAGTATGTGTATACTGGTGTCTCTCTCTATAAGGTATGGGCAGTGTTTATTTATGTGCTTAGTGATACATGGAACTGAAAATCGTTACTAATATTATTAGTTATAAACAATTCTTAAAGGCGAACAAACTATTATTTAAAATTATAATATCGCTGTTTAGCGATCTAATAGTTAGACATGTGTAAGGGCCGTATGCAGTGAAATACGGTCTGCGGTTACAAAATAAAATAAAGAGTTAGAAAATTTTAGGAAAGTGGTTTTAAAATAGCGAAACCGAATGGACGCTATTTGAAGATCTTATAATAAGAAAGTATGTGGCAATTAAGACTGTGCAAAACGCACATATTACAGAATAAAGTGGGACATAGTGTAGAGGAAAAACAAGAAAAAACTAGCTCGAAGCAACAGCGTGAGACACACTACTACAGGTACTGTAATTACAGTTTGTTTTTGATGTAAAGTGTCTTTTCTAGCACGTTTGGCTACCATCCATAAGTCCCTTATATTAAGGACTGCACTGTGAACTCTATTCCATCACGGCGTATAACGCCATTACTGGTACTTTCTAATATCCATGACGAAAAGGATTTTTACCAGCTTTCTAGCCCTATGAGGTTTCATTACGGGATCCCGATATCAAAATCTATTTAAAATTTTTTGACCACACTGTTACTATATCCACTGCAGTGAGATAACTTTTATATAAAAAAGAAACTTTTTAAATGATTTTTTGAGCTCATATTTATTTTAATATTGCTACTTTGTATCACTTATGTATTAAAATCACCTTTTTATACATTGTACTCTTTATCCCTCATTATTTTTTAGTATATTTTGTTTTTAAATATGCCAGAGGTAGCCTAACTCTATAGGTTAAGATCTATTCTCAATATTACAAGTTAGTTTTTTACACATACCTCTTATTTTTAGTATTTTGTGTTTATCAACTTGCCAAAGGCAGTCAAGGCAGTTAAATTTCATTTTCATCGTTGATAACCCCTTTCTCATTATATATTATTATTTTTTGTAATTGTATATAAAGGTATAAGACAACCTTTTATGCTAACCCATATACACGCTTAAATTGAGAGATTTTTTCTTTACACAAAGGTGGTATTAGTATAACCCAATGTGATTTTTTAAAAATATTCCCGGATTTTGTGTCATAGTGAACCAACACATAAATTTAAAATTTTATTTATATCACTAACACACACAGTGTTGTTTTATAACTTAATCCTTTAAAAATTCATTTTAAAAGCTCCCCTTATCTGTTCACATTTTTTTCTATATCTGACAGTTGTTTGGAGGAACAATTGTTTTATTTAGGGTCTGAGCATATCTTTGCTAATGTTGCGACACTGTTTTTTGGTGCACTCACTAATCTGTTTTTTACATCATTGTAAACTTCCTTACACTGAATAGGGAAATAAGACAAGTGTGCACAAATGCTCGCTCCTTCCGCTGTTCCGGGACAGACATACTGATTTGCTGCTTAGAAGTCCTTTACAATAGGATGTGGCTACTGAGAAACTTTTGAGGTAAAATATCTTTCTTTTTTACATAGAGATGTTCAGGTGATATTTTCTAGTCAGCTTTTTACAGCTATGCTGCTTCACTTTCAAGTGTTTAAACATGTGGGTATTATGGCCCTTTAATACACTAGACACTAAAGATAATGTAATTAAAAGGTGTAAAAAAGGAAACTGCTCAATTCTTTCGACTGTAACTGAACCAGCCCACACCTGAGACATATCAATAAGTGGAGAAGAGTTTCATTTTTAAACATTATCATCTAGATCAAGGTTCCTATAATGTTAGTCCTCAGTACTAAAATGAGAGGCATAATTTTCAAGATTACCTTTAGTTAACCATGGTTACAGGATGATTATTTCATGTGTGCTCTAGTTCAGATGTCATTGGCTTGTTAGAGGGCAGGCATTGATGAATTCTACTCTAGAAATCATCTGATTGATGTAAAAATGGCAGTTGTTTAACTCTGCAGATATTTGGCTCCATTTATCAAAGACCGCACTGTCGGATCAGGTCCGCCAGACTTTGATAACTAGAGGCCATTGTCTTTCAAGTGTGGATATTTGAGGATATGTTATAGCTGTAGCAGAGGTAGATAGCACAACCGTTTTGTGTTAGGGAATAGTGGTAATTATCTGAAGAAACTGATTCATTCATTATAACTGGAACACTATTGTGACATATAGTACACAAGTACCATAATCTGCTAATTCTGCTGCTAATTAAACAAATTGGTTGTATATTTGTCTAGCAGAGTGAAACGTCAAACTCGACTGTCCCTTTAAAAAACACATTTTTCCAATGTTTTTTCTTTCAAATATACTATAGTTACTTTGACAAAGGGTAGTGCAAACTAGTTGCAGGTTCGGATTTAACTAATTGTACTTACAAATTTCTAAGTCTGTTCACGCATGGCATATATATTAATATTCCTTTATTTAATAAATCAATAAATATTAAATATCAAATCTGGACACGCATTTATGTGAATCATATTTGTAGTATCAAGTTGAGGAAAAGAACTCAATACTACAAATATAATTCACATAAACTGACACGTCTTATATTCTTTGTGGAGTCAGCAGCAAACCTTTCTATCCGGTAAATAGAAACTAATATTTGCACATGTATATTTATTTGATTTTATTTTTTATTGAGTATTCTGATCTGTATTTTTGGGACACCGGTGTCATATGTATCTACATTTTTTTATATTGTTTTTTATACTGATCTATACAGACATATTGATTTATTATTTTAATATATATGCGATGCGTGAACAGACTTAGGGGCCTATTTAACATATGTCTGTCCGACATGATCCAATCAGTGGCCGCTAGCAGGGGGTGTCAATGAAACCAATCGTATTTGATCTGGTTGATTTCCCGCAATGTCTGGCCACCTCCTCAGAGCAGGCGAACAGGTTATGGAGCAGCGGTCTTTAGACCGCTGCTTCATAACTGGTGTTTCTGGCGAATCTGAAGGCTCGCTAGAAACACGGCCCTTCAAGTTCCATACAGAGCTTGATAAATGGGCCCCTTAGAAATTTGTAAGTACAATTAGAGTAATGTGATGCTCAACTTTATAAATACTTATTAAACCTATAGTTGCCTAATGGTATAACTTCAGCCTCCTATAAATTCTGTTGTCTTTTTATTTTAACTTATTACACCCTGACTTGGCTTGAAACAAACTCCCCAATTGGCCTTTTTGACTGTCTGTGATCCTGCTGTTAACTAATTTAGTGGCGCAGCTGACTGCTGTGCGCTATAAATGTAACACTGGTATAGGGAAGAATAAAACGAGGGTAACATTGCAAGGCAGTTAGATTTATAAGTGATGGTGCACTGTAACTAATCAAATGCCATATATGTAATCTTTGTCGTTTAAAGAAGTATATGCACCTTTTTTGTTTTGAATCCATCTGTGAAAGGGTTAAATTAGTTCATAAAGTAATGTTCTATTGCACTGTTATGCTGGCTCACTTGGATGAGGTCTTTTTTTTAATTTCAAGCTTGAGAAAGGAGGAGGGTCCTCTGAAACGCATCGCTCAATCAAACCCTTTGTTCAAAGAAACACCTGTCTGAAAAAAGGTCCTGCCCGGGAATATTCAAAGCCGGTCAGCTGTAGCAGAACGCTTCCCTGAGGGCCGCACGCTTCTACCATAACTCATGCTTTAATCATTCTGTGAAGTAAAGATTTGTTTGTCCTTAACATCAAGAGTGGCGGTCGCATACAAAACAACTATGGGGTAGATTTATTATAGTGCGAACAGACATGATCCACTGTACCAGACCATGTCTGCTGCACATCAATAAATGCTGTATGCTGTTGGTAGGGATGGGCGAATGTGTTTATATTCAAATTCGAATGTTAGAACGAATGTTATTGTAGAAATTCAATTTACATAATAGAATGTTGATAAGAATGAATATTCTTAAAAATGCGATTTTTCGAATGTTATTTACAGTTTTCGAATGTCACTTTCAAAATCAAATATTACATTTATAAAACACAATTGTAGGCTAGAAACACTATTTTGAACTCGAATATATCACAATTTAATCGAATATCACATTCGAAATTGAATATTACATTTATAAAACACAGTATTAGACTAGAAATACTATTTCGTATTCGAATATCACATTCGAATCGAATATCACATTCGAATCGAATATCACATTCAAATTGAATATCACATTTATTAAACACAGTTGTAAACTAGAAATTCTATTTCAAATTCGAATGTCACATTTAAAAAACACAGTATTAGACTAGAAATACTATTTCGAATTCGAATGTAACATTCAAATTCGAATGTCACATTCAAATTCGAATATTACATTTAAAACACAGTATTAGGCTAGAAATACTATTTCGAAATTGAATGACACATTCAAATTCGAATATTACATTTATTAAACACAGTTGTAGACTAGAAATACTATTTTGAAATTGAATGACACATTCAAATTCGAATTTTATATTTCGAAATTGAATGAATACATAGCAAAACATTCTATTATTTGAACAAATATTTTTTATTGAAAAATTTGAAAATGAAAATTTGAAAATAGAATGTTAGAATGTTATATAAACATTAAAAATTTGATTTAAATGAACAAGTGTATCTGATTTGTTTTAGCCGGTCATGCTAGTGGTGTGATAGCCATTTCCCCTATTGACTACCGCTCTGCAACTCTGTACTTTTTAAATTGTTTGTTTTTGATTTTATCTCTGAATCAATTTTTGCTAAGGAGTTTCAAAACTTTTAATTGTGCATTTATCCCTCTGTTTTTTGTTTCAATAACATCATTACCTCAACCCTGCATGCCTAATACCTTTTTTCACACTTGACTCAGATCTTTCTTTCACTTTCTATATCAAGTCTTTGGCCAATTCCTGCCATTTCCATCTCCAAAATCCGCCACTTCCTCAGACAAGAATCCACTCTCTAATCATCTCTGGTCTGGACTATTGCAACTCTATCCTCTCCAGCCTCCTTAGCTGCCGTCTATCGGCTTTATAATCCATAATGACTGCCTCTGCCAGGCTGAACGTTATTACTCATTGCGCTTCATCTGCTTCTTAGGGCAATCTGTTTTTAAGATAGAGATTTATTTGGGGTTAGGGTTTCTTTTGTGCAAAAGACCTGTAATCGCTTTAAGGCAATCCCCAACCAAATGCCCTAATTCTGGGCAATCTCAACACTGCTTTAGATCTCCACCGTGCAGCACTTTCAATCATCAGGGCCTAAGAGAGCATAGTTCTAATACCTTGTAAAGGAGGTTCTAGACAACACTGTTAGTTTTATTAGAAGAGGTAAAAAGACATTCACCTAGATTACAAGTTTTGCGCTAAACGATGAATAAGTAATGCCCAAAAACTTGCATTATTGCACTCTCCATAGCCTCTTATCTGCTGCCCCCCGTCATCGCCGAATTAAATAAAGTTATTAAGCCCTAATCCGCCACTCCCCGACATCGCCAACACCTAAATAAAAGCTATTAACCCCTAACCCCGCCGCTCTCCGACATTGCCAACACTAATGAAAGTTATTAATCCCTAATCCTCTGCTCCTCAACATCGCCACCACTAAATAAAGTTATTAATCCCTAATCCTCTGCTCCTCGACATCGCCACCACCAAATAAAGTTATTAATCCCTAATCCTCTGCTCCTCGACATCGCCACCACTAAATAAAGTTATTAATCCCTAATCCACCACTCCCCGACATTGCCACCACTAAATAAATTTATTAACCCCCTAATCCACCACTTTCCAACATCGACCACACCTAAATAAACCTATTAACCCCTAAACCGCCACCCCCCACATCGCTAAACACTGAAATAAACTTTTAACCCCTAAATCAAACACCCCCCCAACTTTAAATTAAAATTACAATATAACTATCTTAAAATAAATAAAAACTTACCTGTGAAATAAAAAATCTAAGTTTAAACTATAAATGAACCTAACATTACTATTTTGATAAAAGAAAAAAAAACTACCAATTAAAAAATCTAAATTACAAATGAAATAAAAACTAACACTAATAAAAAATTTAAAAAATCTAAAATTACAAAAAATAATAAACACTTAGGCCTAGATTTAGAGTTCGGCGGTAAAAGGGCTGTTAACGCTCCGCGGGTTTTTTTCTGGCCGCACCATAAATTTAACTCTGGTATCGAGAGTTCAAACAAATGCTGCGTTAGGCTCCAAAAAAGGAGCGTAGAGCATTTTTACCGCAAATGCAACTCTCGATACCAGAGTTGCTTACGGACGCGGCCGGCATCAAAAACGTGCTCGTGCACGATTCTCCCATAGGAAACAATGGGGCTGTTTGAGCTGAAAAAAAACCTAACACCTGCAAAAAAGCAGCGTTCAGCTCCTAACGCAGCCCCATTGTTTCCTATGGGGAAACACCTCCTAAGTCTGCACCTAACACCCTAACATGTACCCCGAGTCTAAACACCCCTAACCTTACACTTATTAACCCCTAATCTGCCGCCCCCGCTATCGCTGACCCCTGCATTACACTTTTAACCCCTAATCTGCCGCTCCGTAAACCGCCGCCACCTACGTTATCCCTATGTACCCCTAATCTGCTGCCCTAACATCGCCGACCCCTATGTTATATTTATTAACCCCTAATCTGCCCCCCACAACGTCGCCGACACCTACCTACACTTATTAACCCCTAATCTGCCGAGCGGACCTGAGCGCTACTATAATAAAGTTATTAACCCCTAATCCGCCTCACTAACCCTATCATAAATAGTATTAACCCCTAATCTGCCCTCCCTAACATCGCCGACACCTACCTTCAATTATTAACCCCTAATCTGCCGACCGGAGCTCACCGCTATTCTAATAAATGTATTAACCCCTAAAGCTAAGTCTAACCCTAACACTAACACCCCCCTAAGTTAAATATAATTTTTATCTAACGAAATAAATTAACTCTTATTAAATAAATAATTCCTATTTAAAGCTAAATACTTACCTGTAAAATACATCCTAATATAGCTACAATATAAATTATAATTATATTATACCTATTTTAGGATTAATATTTATTTTACAGGCAACTTTGTAATTATTTTAACCAGGTACAATAGCTATTAAATAGTTAAGAACTATTTAATAGTTACCTAGTTAAAATAATTACAAATTTACCTGTAAAATAAATCCTAACCTAAGATATAATTAAACCTAACACTACCCTATCAATAAAATAATTAAATAAACTACCTACAATTACCTACAATTAACCTAACACTACACTATCAATAAATTAATTAAACACAATTGCTACAAATAAATAACATTAAATAAACTATCTAAAGTACAAAAAATAAAAAAGAACTAAGTTACAGAAAATAATAAAATATTTACAAACATAAGAAAAATATTACAACAATTTTAAACTAATTACACCTACTCTAAGCCCCCTAATAAAATAACAAAGCCCCCCAAAATAAAAAATTCCCTACCCTATTCTAAAATACAAATATTACAAGCTCTTTTACCTTACCAGCCCTGAACAGGGCCCTTTGCGGGGCATGCCCCAAGAATTTCAGCTCTTTTGCCTGTAAAAAAAAACATACTATACCCCCCCCCCCAACATTACAACCCACCACCCACATACCCCTAATCTAACCCAAACCCCCCTTAAATAAACCTAACACTACCCCCCTGATGATCTTCCTACCTTGTCTTCACCATGCCAGGTTCACCGATCCGTCCTGGCTCCAAGATCTTCATCCAACCCAAGCGGGGGCTAGACATCCACTGAAGAAGTCCAGAAGAGGGTCCAAAGTCTTCCTCCTATCCGGCAAGAAGAGGACATCCGGACCGGCAAACATCTTCTCCAAGCGGCATCTTCTATCTTCTTCCATCCGATGACGACCGGCTCCATCTTGAAGACCTCCAGCGCGGATCCATCCTCTTCTTCCGACGACTAGACGACGAATGACGGTTCCTTTAAGGGACGTCATCCAAGATGGCGTCCCTCGAATTCCGATTGGCTGATAGGATTCTATCAGCCAATCGGAATTAAGGTAGGAATTTTCTGATTGGCTGATGGAATCAGCCAATCAGAATATAGTTCAATCCGATTGGCTGATCCAATCAGCCAATCAGATTGAGCTCGCATTCTATTGGCTGATCGGAACAGCCAATAGAATGCGAGCTCAATCTGATTGGCTGATTGGATCAGCCAATCGGATTGAACTATATTCTGATTGGCTGATTCCATCAGCCAATCAGAAAATTCCTACCTTAATTCCGATTGGCTGATAGAATCCTATCAGCCAATCGGAATTCGAGGGACGCCATCTTGGATGACGTCCCTTAAAGGAACCGTCATTCGTCGTCTAGTCGTCGGAAGAAGAGGATGGATCCGCGCTGGAGGTCTTCAAGATGGAGCCGGTCGTCATCGGATGGAAGAAGATAGAAGATGCCGCTTGGAGAAGATGTTTGCCGGTCCGGATGTCCTCTTCTTGCCGGATAGGAGGAAGACTTTGGACCCTCTTCTGGACTTCTTCAGTGGATGTCTAGCCCCCGCTTGGGTTGGATGAAGATCTTGGAGCCAGGACGGATCGGTGAACCTGGCATGGTGAAGACAAGGTAGGAAGATCATCAGGGGGGTAGTGTTAGGTTTATTTAAGGGGGGTTTGGGTTAGATTAGGGGTATGTGGGTGGTGGGTTGTAATGTTGGGGGGGGGGGTATAGTATGTTTTTTTTTACAGGCAAAAGAGCTGAAATTCTTGGGGCATGCCCCGCAAAGGGCCCTGTTCAGGGCTGGTAAGGTAAAAGAGCTTGTAATATTTGTATTTTAGAATAGGGTAGGGAATTTTTTATTTTGGGGGGCTTTGTTATTTTATTAGGGGGCTTAGAGTAGGTGTAATTAGTTTAAAATTGTTGTAATATTTTTCTTATGTTTGTAAATATTTTATTATTTTCTGTAACTTAGTTCTTTTTTATTTTTTGTACTTTAGATAGTTTATTTAATGTTATTTATTTGTAGCAATTGTGTTTAATTAATTTATTGATAGTGTAGTGTTAGGTTAATTGTAGGTAATTGTAGGTAGTTTATTTAATTATTTTATTGATAGGGTAGTGTTAGGTTTAATTATATCTTAGGTTAGGATTTATTTTACAGGTAAATTTGTAATTATTTTAACTAGGTAACTATTAAATAGTTCTTAACTATTTAATAGCTATTGTACCTGGTTAAAATAATTACAAAGTTGCCTGTAAAATAAATATTAATCCTAAAATAGGTATAATATAATTATAATTTATATTGTAGCTATATTAGGATGTATTTTACAGGTAAGTATTTAGCTTTAAATAGGAATTATTTATTTAATAAGAGTTAATTTATTTCGTTAGATAAAAATTATATTTAACTTAGGGGGGTGTTAGTGTTAGGGTTAGACTTAGCTTTAGGGGTTAATACATTTATTAGAATAGCGGTGAGCTCCGGTCGGCAGATTAGGGGTTAATAATTGAAGGTAGGTGTCGGCGATGTTAGGGAGGGCAGATTAGGGGTTAATACTATTTATGATAGGGTTAGTGAGGCGGATTAGGGGTTAATAACTTTATTATAGTAGCGCTCAGGTCCGCTCGGCAGATTAGGGGTTAATAAGTGTAGGTAGGTGTCGGCGACGTTGTGGGGGGCAGATTAGGGGTTAATAAATATAACATAGGGGTCGGCGATGTTAGGGGTAGCAGATTAGGGGTACATAGGGATAACGTAGGTGGCGGCGATTTGCGGTCGGAAGATTAGGGGTTAATTATTTTAAGTAGCTTGCGGCGACGTTGTGGGGGGCAAGTTAGGGGTTAATAGATATAATACAGGGGTCGGCGGTGTTAGGGGCAGCAGATTAGGGGTACATAAGTATAACGTAGGTGGCGGTCGGCAGATTAGGGGTTAAAAATTTTAATCGAGTGGCGGCGATGTGGGGGGACCTCGGTTTAGGGGTACATAGGTAGTTTATGGGTGTTAGTGTACTTTAGGGTACAGTAGTTAAGAGCTTTATAAACCGGCGTTAGCCAGAAAGCTCTTAACTCCTGCTATTTTCAGGCGGCTGGAATCTTGTCGTTAGAGCTCTAACGCTCACTGCAGAAACGACTCTAAATACCAGCGTTAGAAAGATCCCATTGAAAAGATAGGCTACGCAAATGGCGTAGGGGGATCTGCGGTATGGAAAAGTCGCGGCTGTAAAGTGAGCGTTAGACCCTTTAATCACTGACTCCAAATACCAGCGGGCGCCCAAAACCAGCGTTAGGAGCCTCTAACGCTGGTTTTGACGGCTACCGCCGAACTCTAAATCTAGGCCTAAATTACAAAAAATAAAAAAACACTAAGATTACAAAAAATAATAAAGGAAATGATCAAAATAAAAACAATTACACCTAATCTAATAGCCCTATAAAAATAAAAAGCCCCCCCCAAATAATCCCCCCTAACCTACAATAAACTACCAATAGCCCTTAAAAGGGCCTTTTGTAGGGCATTGCCCTAAGTAAAACAGCTCTTTTACCTGTCAAAAAAAAATACAAAGTGCCCCCAACAGTAAAACCCACCACCTAACCAACCCCCCAAAATAAAAAACCTAAGTCTAAAAAAAAACCTAAGCTACACATTGCCCCTAAAGGGGCATTTGTATGGGCATATCCCTTAAAAAGCCCAAAGCCCTAATATGAAAAAAAACACCCCAAAAAATAAAAAAATACTTAAAACTAACCCCAGAATATCTACTTATGGTTCCTGAAGTCCGGACATCTATCTCCATCCAGGCGGTGAGAAGTCTTCATTCAGGCAGCGAGAAGTCTTCATCCAAGCGGTGACATCTTCATCCATCATGGGGGCATCTTCTATCTTCATCCTAGCGACAAGGAGCGGAGCCATCCTGGACCTGTGATGAGATCCTGCGCAGAGCGTCCTCTTCCGCCGTGCACTGAAGTTGAATGCAAGGTACCCGTTTTAAAATGGCGTACCTTGCATTCCTATTGGCTAATTTGATTCTTTAATTTCAAATCAGCCATTAAGATGAGAGTTTCTGAAATCCTATTGGCTGTTCAAATCAGGTACAGGTAAAAGAGCTGTTTAACTTAGGGCATTGCCCTCCAAGCGGCCCTTTTAAGGGCTATTGGTAGCTTATTGTAGGCTAGGGGGTGTTTTAATGGGGGGGCGTTATTTTTATAGGGCTATTAGATTAGCTGTAATTGTTTTTATTTTTCATAATTTTGTTTATTATGTTTTGTGATCTTAGTTTTTTTAATTTTTCATAATTTTAGTTTTTATTTCTTAATGTTAGCTTTTTTAATATTTTTCATAGGATTATTTTTTTTTTTAATTTGTAATTAAGGATTTTTAATTGGTAGTTTTTGTATTTTATTAGAATAGTAATGTTAGGTTAATTTATAGTTTAATGTTAGGTTTATTTTTATTTCACAGGTAAGTTTTTATTTATGTAAATATAGTTATATTGTAATTTTAATTTAAAGTTAGGGGATGTTATGTTTAGGGGTTAATAGTTTAATGTAGTGTTTCTTTCATGTATTTGGCAAGAGTCCATGAGCTAGTGACGTATGGGATATACAATCCTGCCAGGAGGGGCAAAGTTTCCCAAACCTCAAAATGCCTATAAATACACCCCTCACCACACCCACAATTCAGTTTTACAAACTTTGCCTCCTATGGATGTGGTGAAGTAAGTTTGTGCTAAGATTTCTAAGTTGACATGCGCTTCTCAGCATTTTGAAGCCCGATTCCTCTCAGAATACAGCGAATGTCAGAGGGACGTGGAGAGTATTACCTATTGAATGCAGTGATTTTCCTAACGGTGGTCTTTTTCATAGGTTCTCTGTTATCGGTCGTAGAGATTCATCTCCTACCTCCCTTTTCAGATCAACGATATACTCTCATATACCATTACCTCTACTGATAACTGTTTCTGTACTGGTTTGGCTATCTGCTATATGTGGATGGGTGTCTTTGGTAAGTATGTTTTTATTTTTTAAGACACCTCAGCTATGGTTTGGCACTTTATGCATTTATATAAAGTTCTAAATATATGTATTGTACTTATATTTGCCTTGAGTCAGGTTCATGTATTTCCTTATGCAGATTGTCAGTTTCATATTTGGGAAAGTTAATATTGAGAAATATTTTTCTTACCTGGTGTTTAGTCTTTTTTTCAATTGACTACTTGTTTCGAATTGCGGGCTGTCTTAGGCTCGCGGGTGCGCTTAATGCTACACTTTATTGCGTCATTCTTGGCGTGAGAATCTTTTGGCGCAAAAGGCACATCCGTTGATGCAAGTTCGTCATTTCCGGCGTCGTAATTGATGCAGAGGTTCACACAGGGTTGCGTCGTTAGTGATGCGAGTCTGTCATTTCCGGACATGGTTGGCGCCAAAAAAAATTTCAGTTACGTTGTGCGTCATACTTGGCGGCAAACTTTTTTCATTATTTAGTGCCCCATTGCTTTTGCCTCTTGCCTTTTTCTATGTCAGAGGGCTATGCTATTTGCATTTTTCCCATTCCTGAAACTGTCATATAAGGAAATTGATAATTTTGCTTTATATGTTGTTATTTCCTTTACATTTTGCAAGATGTCTCAATCTGATCCTGCCTCAGAAGTATCTGCTGGAACTTTGCTGCCTGACATTGGTTCTATGAAAGCTAAGTGCATTTGTTGTAAAATTGTGGAGATAATATCTCCTAATGTCATTTGTATTAGTTGTCATGATAAACTTTTACATGCAGATAGAGTGTCCATCAGTAATAGTACATTGCTGGTTGTTGTTCCTTCAACCTCTAATGTACATGATATACCTATGAATTTTAAAGAATTTGTTACTGATTCTATTCAGAAGGCTTTGTCTGCATTTCCACCTTCTAATAAGCGTAAGAGGTCTTTTAAAACTTCTCATAAAGTTGATGAAATTTCAAATGACCAACAACATAATGAATTATCCACCTCTGATGAGGATCTATCTGATTCAGAAGATACTTCCTCAGACATTGACACTGACAAATCTACTTATTTATTTAAAATAGAGTATATGCGTTCTTTGTTAAAAGAAGTGTTAATTACTTTGGATATTGAGGAAGCTAGTCCTCTTGATATTAAAACCAGTAAACATTTAAATGCTGTTTTTAAACCTCCTGTGGTTACTCCAGAGGTTTTTCCTATTCCTGATGTTATTTCTGACATGATTTCTAAGGAATGGAATAAGCCAGGTACTCCTTTTAATCTTTCTGCAAGGTTTAAAAAATGGTATCCTTTACCAGCAATTGCAATAGAGTTTTGGGAAAAGATCCCCAAAGTTGATGGGGCTATTTCTACTCTTGCTAAACGAACCACTATTCCTATGGAAGATAGTACTTCCTTTAAAGATTAGATAATAAGGTAGTGAGGGAATTAAATTCAATATATGTCAGACCCCAAAATAATTCGCAATCTAATATATGGTATGTAATAAAGTAGTCAAGCCCATATACTCCTAAATTTGCTAGTCACTTGAAATATAGTGGGGGGTGCTCATTATCCGGGTAAATAAGCTGAAAAAACAGAAAAATAGTGGATAAACCAGAGCACTCTTTTTCTATCAATAAATCAGAGCGTAGAACAGTGAGGTAATATGCAGTGGGTATGAAATAAAACTTAACATTTAATTGTATTAATTAAAAAGGTAGTAATAACTACCTGTGTGGTGTATTAAAAGCTGTATTGTGGTACAGTGGAGCTGGCAAGCCTAGGAAAGTATCCTTAAAGACGTAGCTACATACAATGTAACCATAGGTTTCACCTATATAGAAAAAAGGAAATAAGTCTGCTGCAAAAACACCATAATATGCTCACGGATTGCACTGAAAACTAAATCTAAGAAAGAGGACAAGCCTCACAACGATTATACTAAGCTGGTGCAATGCTGGAGCGGTGCATATTGCAGTAGAAATTCCAAATTGAGCAATTTTGAGATAAATACAATGTATAGAGCTAAGAACGTCTATGAGGCTGCAGAGCTCTTAGTTTAAGCGCCTAATTTTCTATATAGGTGAAACCTATGGTTACATTGTATGTAGCTACGTCTTTAAGGATACTTTCCTAGGCTTGCCAGCTCCACTGTACCACAATACAGCTTTTAATACACCACACAGGTAGTTATTACTACCTTTTTAATTAATACAATTAAATGTTAAGTTTTATTTCATACCCACTGCATATTACCTCACTGTTCTACGCTCTGATTTATTGATAGAAAAAGAGTGCTCTGGTTTATCCACTATTTTTCTGTTTTTTCAGCTTACTTCCTTTAAAGATCCTTTAGATAGGAAGCTTGAATCTTATCTAAGAAAAGCCTATTTATATTCAGGTCATCTTCTTAGGCCTGCAATTACTTTGGCTGATGTTGCAGCTGCTTCAACTTTTTGTTTGGAGAATTTAGCGCAACAAGAATTGAATTCTGACATATCTAGCATTGTTCGCTTACTGCAACATGCTAATCATTTTATTTGTGATGCCATTTTTTATGTTATCAAAATTGATGTTAGATCCATGTCTTTAGCTATTTTAGCTAAAAGAGCTTTGTGGCTTAAATCTTGGAATGCTGATATGACATCTAAGTCTAGATTACTATCTCATTCTTTCCAAGGTAATAATTTATTTGGTTCTCAGTTGGATTCTATTATTTCAACTGTTACTGGGGGGAAAGGAGTTTTTTTGCCTCAGGATAAAAAACCTAAGGGTAAATCTAAGGCTTCTAATCGTTTTCGTTCCTTTCGTCAAAATAAGGAACAAAAACCTAATCCTTCCCCCAAGGAATCTGTTTCCAATTGGAAGCCTTCCTCAAATTGGAATAAATCCAAGCCTTTTAAGAAACCAAAGTCAGCCCCTAAGTCCGCATGAAGGTGCGGCCCTCATTCCAGTTCAGCTGGTAGGGGGCAGATTAAGGTTTTTCAAGGATGTTTGGGCAAATTCTGTCCAAAATCAATGGATTCAGAGCATTGTCTCTCAGGGGTACCGAATAGGATTCAGAGTAAGACCTCCTATGAGAAGATTTTTTCTCTCACGCATCCCAGTGAATCCACTAAAAGCTCAGGCTTTCCTGAAGTGTGTTTCAGATCTGGAGGTTTCAGGGGTAATCATGCCGGTTCCTTTTCAGGAACAAGGCCTGGGGTTTTATTCAAATCTATTCATTGTCCCAAAGAAAGAAAATTCATTCAGACCAGTTCTGGATCTGAAAATTTGGAATCGTTATGTAAGAGTACCAACTTTCAAGATGGTGACTATAAGGACTATTCTGCCTTTTGTTCAGCAAGGACATTATAAGTCTACAATTAGACTTGCAGGATGCTTACCTTCATATTCCGATTCATCCAGAACATTATCAGTTCCGGAGATTCTCTTTTCTAGACAAGCATTACCAATTTGTTGCTCTTCCATTTGGCCTAGCAAAAGCTCCAAGAATCTGGGTGCCCTACTCTCTGTAATCAGAGAACAGGGTATTGCAGTGTTTCCTTATTTGGACGATATCTTGGTACTAGCTCAGTCTTTACGTTCTGCAGAATCTCACATGAATCAACTTGTGTTGTTTCTTCGAAAACATGGTTGGAGGATCAATTTATCAAAAAGTTTTTTGATTCCTCAGACAAGGGTCACCTTTTTAGGTTTCCAGATAGATTCAGTGTCCATGACTCTGTCTCTAACAGACAAGAGACGGTTGAAATTGGTTGCAGCATGTCAGTCATTCCCTTCAGTGGCTATGTGCATTGAAGTTTTAGGCCTCATGACTGCAGCATCGGACGCGATTCCTGTTGCTCGTTTTCACATAAGACCTCTCCAGCTTTGCATGCTGAATCAATGGTGCTGGGATTATACAAAGATATCACAATTAATATCCTTAAATCCCAATGTTTGACACTCTCTGATGTGGTGGTTAAATCACCAGTGTTTAGTTCAAGGGGCCTCTTTTGTTCAGCCAACCTGGACTGTGATCACAACAGATGCGAGTCTTTCAGGTTGGGGAGCTGTCTGGGGATCTCTGACAGCACAAGGGGTTTGGAAATCTCAAGAGGCGAGATTACCAATCAATATTTTAGAACTCTGTGCAATTCTCAGAGCTCTTCAGTTTTGACCTCTGTTGAAGAGAGAACCATTCGTTTGTTTTCAGACAAACAATATTACAATGGTGGCATATGTCAATCATGAGGGTGGGACTCCCTACCTGTCCAGGTCCAGGGATTCTCAGGCGGAAGCAGTGGATGCGCTCACACTTCCTTGGTGTTATCAACCTGCTTATATCTTCCCGCCTCTAGTTCTTCTTCCAAGAGTGATCTCCAAAATCATCATGGAACAAGCATTTGTGTTGCTGGTGCTCCAGCAGGGCCCCACAGGTTTTGGTATGCGGATCTTGTTCGGATGTCCAGTTGCCAACCTTGGCCACTTCTGTTAAGGCCAGACCTACTGTCTCAAGGTCCGTTTTTCCATCAGGATCTCAAATCATTAAATTTGAAGGTATGGAAATTGAACGCTTAGTATTAAGTCATAGAGGTTTCTCTGACTTAGTAATTAATACTATGTTACAAGCTCGTAAATCTGTCTCTAGGAAGATTTATTATCGAGTTTGGAAGACTTACATTTCATGGTGTTCTTCTCATAAATTCTCTTGGCATTCTTTTAGAATTCCTAGAATTTTACAATTTCTCCAGGATGGTTTGGATAGGGGTTTGTCTGCAAGTTCCTTGAAGGGACAAATCTCTGCTCTTTCTGTTTTATTTCACAGAAAGATTGCTATTCTTCCTGATATTCACTGTTTTGTACAGGCATTAGTTCGTATTAAGCCTGTCATTAAATCAATTTCTCCTCCTTGGAGTCTTAATTTGGTTTTGAAGGCGTTACAGGCTCCTCCATTTGACCCTATGCACTCTTTGGACATTAAACTACTTTCTTGGAAAGTGTTGTTCCTTTTGGCCATCTCTTCTTCTAGAAGAGTTTCTGAGCTATCTGCTCTTTCTTGTGAATCTCCTTTTCTGATTTTTCATCAGCATAAGGCGGTTTTGCGGACTTCATTTGAATTTTTACCTAAGGTTGTGAATTCTAACAACATTAGTAGAGAAATTGTTGTCCCTTCCTTGTGTCCTAATCCTAAGAATCTTTTGGAAAGATCCTTACATTCTTTGGATGTGGTAAGAGCTTTGAAATATTATGTTGTAGCTACTAAAGATTTCAGGAAGACTTCTAGTCTATTTGTTATATTTTCTGGTCCTATAAAAGGTCAGAAGGCCTTTGCTATTTCCTTGGCCTCTTGGTTAAAGCTTTTGATTCTTCAAGCTTATTTGGAGTCGGGTCTTTTAAGAATGAAGCTTCAGTTGATCAGATTTGCAAAGCGGCGACTTGGTCCTCTTTGCATACATTTGCTAAATTCTACCGTTTTGATGTATTTGCTTCTTCTGAATCAGTTTTTGGTATAAAAGTTCTTCAGGCAGCTGTTTCAGTTTGATTCTTCTGCTGCTGTTTTAAGTTTTTCTTTTCTTCATAAGAATAACTTATATTTGGGTTGTGGATTATTTTTTCAGCATTTGACTGTTATTTATTTTTTATCCCTCCCTCTCTAGTGACTCTTGCGTGGAGTTCCACATGTTGGGTATTTGATATCCCATACGTCACTAGCTCATGGACTCTTGCCAATTACATGAAAGAAAACATAATTTATGTAAGAATTTATCTGATAAATTCATTTCTTTCATATTGGCAAGAGTCCATGAGGCCCACCCTTTTATGGTGGTTATGATTTTTTGTATAAAGCACAATTATTCCAAATTCCTTTGTTGATGCTTTTTACTCCGTTCTTTATCACCCCACTACTTGGCTATTCGTTAAACTGATTTGTGGGTGTGGTGAGGGGTGTATTTATAGGCATTTTGAGGTTTGGGAAACTTTGCCCCTCCTGGTAGGATTGTATATCCCCTACATCACTAGCTCATGGACTCTTGCCAATATGAAAGAAATTAATTTATCAGGTAAGTTCTTACATAAATTATGTTTTTGCGATGTGGGGGTGGCGGTGGTTTAGGGGTTAATAGGTTTATTTAGTGGCGGTGATGTGGGAGGTTGATAGGTTTAGGGGTTAATAGGTTTATTTAGTTGCAGTGATGTGGGAGGCTGTAGGTTTAGGGGTTAATAGGTTTATTTAGTGGCGGCAATAGGGGAGGCCGTAGGTTTAGGGGTTAATAGGTTTATTTAGTGGAGGCGATGTGGGAGGCCGGAGGTTTAAGGGTTAATAGGTTTATTTAGTGGCAGCAATCTGGTAGGCCAGAGGTTTAGGGGTTAATAACTTTATTATAGCATCGGCGATGTCGGGGAGAGGTTTAGGGGTTAATATATTTAAATAGTGTTGGTGATGTGGGTGGGCGGCAGATTAGGGGTTAATAAATGTATTTAATAGTTGCGATGTGGGTGGGCAGCAGATTAGGGGTTATAAGTTTTAAATAGTGATTGCATTGTGGGAGGTGGCGATTTAGGGGTTAATAGATAGTTTATGGGTGTTAGTGTACTTTGTAACATTTTAGTTATGAGTTTTGTGAAACATTTTTGTTACACAAAATCCATAACTACTGCTCTCAGGTGGCGGTATGGATCATGTGGGTATAGGCTGTAACGCAAGCATTTTAGCCTGATCGCACAACCTGTAATACCGGCGCTATGGAAATCGCACACTCAAATGTCATTTTTTTGAGTGCGGAATGGACGTTTTGCTTTTAAGGCTAAAATGCTTGCTGTACAGCTATACTGCCACGACTCGTAATATGCGTTCCTGGCCATTCCACACGCAATGGCCAATTTTTCAGTGGTATAGGTGTACCACAAAACTCGTAATCTAGCCGAATGTTAGGAGCAAGTTAGAGTCTGTCCAAGTTAGAACCTAATAGCTAGGCAGTGATTTAAGCAAACACTGACCCAACTCATTCAGAGACCGTAAAGGTAAAGGCAAGTTGCCAGCACCAGTCAGTCTACAAAGGTGCAAAATCATAATCCAGGAGAGTACACTATAAGAAAGCAGAGAGTCAGGGAACTTGATGGAAAGATGAAACAATGTCACAATTCTCCAAATGTGAGACTCACAGCTAGAATTCACCTATTTCAGATCAATTTTTTTGTTAAACCCCTTGAATTAAAGATGAAAGTCTGCATTTCAATTGCATCTTGGTTGTTTAATTTCAGATCCATTGTGGTGGCATACAAGCCGGTATAGCACTCACAGTGACAAAGATATGTTATTACATCCAGCCCGGGGTGCTTTAAAAAGCAAGTACATGCAGCCAAAAAGTAAAAAGCACTCACCGGGTCTTAAGTTCAACACCAATTTAATGAAAGTGACGTTTTCGGGTTGCCCCCGTCCTCAGACAATATTTACAGACAATTACACAAACTCACCCCTTTTAACCAGACCCAGCTCCCAAGTGCGGCACTGTCGGAGGCGTTCCGGAAGTCCAACAACCGTGTAGTATGTGTCTACATCATCAGTTGCCATGACAACCGTACACCGTGCGACAGATCTAAGTGAGATTAAAAACAAAGTAATACAAAAAGCGTGCAGGCAGGAAAATTGCATACAATACTTAACACATTGCATTATATTCGAAAAATTAGAAAGCACCATAATGTCATACTCCATGCAAATATCGATAGGGCTGCAGGGTAATATTAGAAGCCATATGATGTAAAAAGGCTTAAGTACAAGCAAGCATACATGCGAAAATAAATGGATAAATTGTTCAAAACATGGGGATCCATATTCATCCTAACTATGTGAGCACCCAAACAAGGGTCATATATCAATCGGTATGCTAGAATATATATGTACACTGGTAATAAATCAAACATGGCATTAATCCCCTATATGCAAATAGGAATCTAACAAAAAAGGTAAACCCATAATTGCATCTGATGGGATGAGTAGACATATAAATCAAAGGGGAATATGTTTATAAAGTGAAAACTAGTACATTAAACTAGTAGTAAGTATAAGTGGAATATGAGCAATTAAAGGGGAAGAGAAGTTCCACAAAAAATCTCAAAGAAAAAACATGATCTCATGTAGAGGATATTCATGAGCAGTAGCAATACATATGAAAAAATCATATTAAAAACCAAAGGATTTCATATCAAAAGAGCATTCATCAAATACAGTTAATATAGAAAAAATAGAAAAAATATAAGAGAACAGCTACTATATACAGAAAAATCTACCAAAAAATATCATATAGAAAATTCTGAAAAATTCCAAAAAGAAAAATTCAAAAAATAACTACCCCATATCCTTAAAAATGGATATAATGGAGTATTAAAGAGAGGAACAGGAAATTTGTAAAAAAAATTGTAAAAAATTATGAAAAAATTGGAATATACCAAAAACAAGAATTTGCAAAAAGCAGGAACAGTAAAAATATATGCTGGAAAACAGGCATATTACAAAAAACAATGCCAATCAAGGTGGACATTCAAACCCTGGGGGGCCGTGGTACCCAAGTTGAAAATCCACCTTGACTCACATTGCAGCAGCAATTTTGCTCTATCTCCCCCTCTGGAAAGCGGGGGCACATGATCAATAATAATGTATTTTAGATCAGAAACAGAATGTTTAGCCATAGCAAAGTGCCTTGCTACAGGCTGGTCAGAGTCTCCACGGTCAATTGCCGTCCTTATGGCTGATCTGTGATTTGCCATTCTGGTGCGGAGGTCATCCACCGTCTTCCCAACGTAAAACAAACCGCATACACAGTGCAATAAATACATTATGTACTTGGTTGTGCAGGTCACTCGATGTTTGATGGTAAATCTCTTATTTTTATATGGGTGTCTAAATTCCCTCCCGGTAGTTAGGCCGTCACAAGTAGTACAACCTAGGCAACGGAAACATCCTGGTTTAGCCTGAAGCCATGTCTCCTTCATATAACAGCTCCTAGGATCAGTCTTAATAAGTTGGTCCCTTAGAGATCTCGATCTTCGATAGCCAATTCTTGGTGGTGGTGTCCCATAGAACGGAAGTTCCTTATCAGTGGATATCATAGACCAATTCTTGGGTAGATTATCCACAATTGCTGGTTTATCAATATCAAAAGTGGTTAGGAATGTCATTCTATTATCATCATCATTCCCATTCTTCGGAGTAAGTAAATCCTCCTGTTCCATCTTGAGAACATCCAATTTTCTTGTTTCTAGGTTATTCCTGTGGTAACCCCTGTGAATAAATTTCATTTCCATTTCTTGCATCTGTTGTTCCCAAAGAGTAGCGTCAGTATTATTTCTTGCTGTTCTCTTGAATTGTGAGGTCGGTACGGCCCGTTTAAGAGCCGGAGGATGACAGCTATGCGCGTGCAGCAGAGAGTTTCGATCTGTCTCCTTACTGTAAAGCATGGTTAGTAAACATCCATCTCTCTTGAAGATTCTCAAATCCAAGAAATCTACGCTGCAGATGTTGTACATCAGTTTGAATTCGATGGTTGGATGAGCCTCATTCAAGAGTGAGAACCAGGTTAATAGATTTTCTTCTGTTCCATCCCATAGGAGAAACAGATCATCTATGTATCTTCTATAATTTGTAATCCTTGGGTCAGAGAATAATTTCGTTCCTACAGTTTCGAAATTCGGCCACAAATAAGTTGGCATATGTGGGTGCCACGTTCGATCCCCATGGCCGTCCCTGCAATTTGTAGAAAGAATTCTCTTTCGAAACAAAAATAATTAATTTCAAGGCAAGCTGATAGAAGTTCCTTAATGATTTCAACCGGTGGACCAACCTATGGGTAACGTGCTAGTTGTCGGCATACCGCTGTAATTCCCTCCATATTTGGTATCACTGTATATAAGCTGGTCATGTCCATAGTGACCAGCAGTGTACAGTCCTTAACATTAGTGGTTTGGTTCAGTATCCTGATCATAGAGCTGGAGTCCAAGAGAAAGGATTCCATGTTTCTGACAAGTGGCTGTAGTATATTGTCCAAAAAGATGGCTATCGGCTGTAGCAGAGATCCTATAGCGGACACTATAGGTCTCCCCGGAGGGGCTACCATGCTCTTGTGGATCTTTGGCAACGTATATATTACTGGGATTCTTGGATGTTGAACTGTCATATACGTAAATGCGTCTTTCTCTATACAGTTTTAAGGATATGGGGTAGTTGATTTTTCATTATTAATCTACTCATGTATTTTTCCTTTTATTTTTAGTTTTGTATTTTTCTTTTTGGAATTTTTCAGAATTTTCTATATGATATTTTTTGGTAGATTTTTCTGTATATAGTAGCTGTTCTCTTATATTTTTTCTATTTTTTCTATATTAACTGTATTTGATGAATGCTCTTTTGATATGAAATCCTTTGGTTTTTAATATGAATTTTTCATATGTATTGCTACTGCTCATAAATATCCTCTACATGAGATCATGTTTTTTCTTTGAGATTTTTTGTGGAACTTCTCTTCCCCTTTAATTGCTCATATTCCACTTATACTTACTACTAGTTTAATGTACTAGTTTTCACTTTCTAAACATATTCCCCATTGATTTATATGTCTACTCATCCCATCAGATGCAACTATGGATTTACCTTTTTTGTTAGATTCTTATTTGCATATAGGGGATTAATGCGATGTTTGATTTTTTACCAGTGTACATATATATTCTATAATACTGATTGATATAAGACCCTTGTTTGGATGCTCACATAGTTAGGATGAATATGGATCCCCTGTTTTGAACAATTTATCCACTTATTTTCACATGTATGCTTGCTTGTACTTAAGCCTTTTTACATCATACGGCTTCTAATATTACCCTGCAGCCTTATCGATATTTGCATGGAGTATTTTATGGTGCTTTCTAATTTTTCGAATATAATGCACAGCCCTCTGCTAAAGCTGAATTTTAAAGTATATTTGCAACAGTCTTTAAAGAACATTCACAGACCCACCTCAGCTGACACAGCCCTCTGCTACAGGTAGCCTTTGGAAGATAGTTATCTCATTATATTTCTTCCCTGTTATTACTAATGTGTGTGTTGTAATATGTATTGGCTATTCTTTTTATTATTTATTTTAAATCCATAGTGGAGGACATTGATGGATAATATATCTTGCTTGTGTAATGGTTCTATTTTCCTCAATGGATGCCTCTCTTATCTCTTTAATTTGTGAACTTTCCCTGTGTTTTTTGCCTGTATGACCCCTAGCTCAAATGTCCATAGATACCCCCTCCCTTAACTTTTTATATATTTCTTCTTTATATTGTACTATTTTTGTTTTATTTTCATCTACACACCTCATAGCACTAATATGTATCAAAATATGACCATACTGATATTCGTGACAACCCTTTTCTCAATCCAATTTTGTTCACTTCATTACCGCCATAAGCACCCACCTCAAACTGGAAAACAAATTATCATACACCATGGCTTGCTCTGCTGCTGTAACTTATCTGCTGAGTGCTGGTGGAGAGTTATAAAAAATAGCCCTCCTACCCCCACCTCACAAAAGTATAAAGTATGCCATTCACTATATAGCCAAACAAAAACTATGTCCAAATTCCTATCCCTTATGTTACTTGCCCTTGCAAATGATGTAGAGTCTAACCCTGGTCCCCCAGCAAATTCCATTCCTAGCCTTCCAGCTAAAAAAGGCCTCTCCTTTGTGCACTGTAATATCTGCAGCTTATTTCCAAAAATCGATGCACTGCAAGCTTGGTTTTTACAATACAAGCCAAAAATCATTGTGATCTCTGAATCATGGCTAACTGCAAAAATACCTGACTCTGCCATTGCAATACATGGGTATTCATGCCATAGAAATGACAGAGCAAAGAGAGGAGGCGGCATTGTAATTTATGTTGACAATTCCACAAAGTTCACCCCCATACAAAAATCTAGCTCTCCTGCCACCTTTGATTTCCTTTCTGGCAAAATTGAGATCCCTTGCAGTAAATCAATCATTGTTGCAGGAATCTACCGCCCACCTAGCTCCCCTGTGCATTCCATTTTGGACATAGCACAGCTCCTTAGTGAATCCATAGCTCAAAACCCAAAAAGTGAAATTTTGTTTTTTGGAGATTTTAACATTGATTGGCTGAATAAAAAAAATAACAGTTGTCACTCGCTATTTAAATCTTTGAAGCTAACGCAATTAATCTCCTCCCCAACTCGCATAAAAATCAAAAGCCATAATCATACCCTGCTCGACTGGATTCTCTCCACTTCTCCCGACCGAATCCAGGAGGCAGGTGTTCTCCCTAACAATTTCAGTGACCACTGCTTAGTGTACTGCGTGCACAAAATAAAGGCTACTAAATCCTCTCCCAAGGTTAAAATCACCAGGTCCTTCAAAAAAGCACAGATTAAACCTAATCCCAGATCTAGACTCTGCTGTTGAATTCTTTCAGTCTGAACTCCTACAAGTTTGGAATGTACATGCCCCGCTGCATAAGGTGAGAGTAAAAGGAGCACACTTGAATTGGATCACAGCTGACCTCATTCAAATGTACCAATTTCGGGATTCATTGTGGTCAAAGTTCAAGCATACTGGCTCTATAAATGATCACTGTGTATATAGACAATGGCGAAATATATGCACTAAACAAACAAAATTGGCTAAGGCCCAATATTTCTGTGAAAATCTGAACAATAACATATCTAACCCTAGAAAGTTTTGGAAACTCATAAATAACTTACAAAATCCACCAATCCACTCCCAACCCTCCACTGTCAATGTGGATAACCAAAACCTGCAACTCCCCTTAGAAGTAGCAAATGCCTTTAACAGTTATTCTGTCGGATGCTCCACTACCCTGATTGACAAACTAATAAATGGCACGCATCCTGAAGCTACAAATGTGGATCAGGCCCCACTAAAACAGCAAAGACCCAATATAGAGAAGTTCAATTTTAGACCTGTACCCATCAATGTCGTTAAGAAACACCTTAATAATCTAAAAATGAAAAACCAGTCTGGACCTGATCAAATCCCAGCAATGCTGTTGAAGCTAAGTGCGCCGGCAATTGCTAAGCCTGTCACAACCATAATTAACGAATCCTTGGTGTCTGGATACATACCCAAACTCTGGAAAACTTCAAGAGTAGTGCCTATTCATAAAAGTGGGGAGTTAACCTTGGTTTCTAACTATCGCCCTATATCATTGCTCCCAGTATTGTCAAAAATCTTAGAAAAATGCATCCATACGCAATTATGCGAGTATTACCAACTTTCTAACTATCTGACCCCTGATCAATCAGGTTTTCGACCGAATCACTCCGCTACAACTGCCCTCCTAAAAGTTTGCAACCACATCCAAACTGGCATGGAACAAGGAGACCTAACTGGAGCTATTTTCCTTGATTTTGCTAAGGCTTTTGACACAGTGGATCATGACATACTACTGCTCAAACTAAAAAACTCTGGTATTGCTGATCGTCCGTTAACCTGGTTTAGATCATATGTATCGGATTGATCACAACATGTCTCTGTTTCTAACAGTGACTCCCTCTCTCTCCCAGTCACGTGTGGTGTTCCCCAAGGCTCAATTTATAAAGCTATCAATAATATACAGTTACAACAGTTTATATAGCTGCCAATAATATACAGTAACAACAGTTTATATAGGGAACAATAATATACAGTTACAATAGTTTATATAGCTGGAAATAATATACAGTTACAACAGTTTGTATAGGTGACAATAATATACAGTTACATCAGTTAATATAGGTGACAATAAAATACATTTACAAAGGTTTATATAGATGACAATAATATACAGTTACACCAGTTTATATAGGAAACAATTATATACAGTTACAACCGTTTATAAAGCTGTCAATAATATACAGTTACAACAGTTTATAAAGTTGTCAATAATATACAGTTACAACAGTTTATAAATCAGACAATATTATATAGTTGCAGCAGTTTATATAACTGACAAGTTACAAGCAGTTACAACAGTTTATATAGGGGACAATAATATACAGTTAAACGGTTTAGCAGTTACAACATTTTATATAGGGGACAATAATATACAGTTAAACGGTTTATAATATGCAGTTACAACAGTTTATAAAGCTGACTATAATATACAGTTACAGACGTTTATATAGCTGTCAATAATATATAGTTACAGCAGTTTATATAGCTGACAATATCCAGTTACAACAGTTTATATAGGGGACAATAATATACAGTTAAAATGGTTTATATAGGTGATAATAATATGCAGTTACAACAGTTTATAAAGCTTACAATAATATACAGTTACAGCATTTTATATAGCTGTCAATAATATACAGTTACAACAGTTTATATAGGTTACAATAATATACAGTTACACCAGTTTATAAAGCTGACAATAATATAGTAACAACAGTTTAAATAGCTGTCAATAATATACAGTTTAAACAGTTTGTGTAGGTGACAATAATATACAGCTACAACAGTTTATAAAGCTGACAATAATATACAGTTACAACTATTTATATAGGTGACAATAATATACAACTACAACAGTTTGTATAGGTGATAATAATATACAGTTATATCAGTTAATATAGGTGACAATAAAATACATTTACAAAGGTTTATATAGATGACAATAATATACAGTTACACCCATTTAAAAAAACTGTCAATAAAATACAGTTACAACAGTGTATGTAGGTGACACTAATATACAATTACAACTGTTTATATAAGGGAACAATTATATACAGTTACAACAGTTTATAAAGCTGTCAATAATATAGAGTTACAACAGTTTATATAAGTGGCAATAATATGCAGTTACATCAAACTATATAGCTGTCAATAATATACAGTTACACCAGTTTATTTACAGTAGGAAACAATAATATACAGTTACACCAGTTTATTTACAGTAGGAAACAATAATATACAGTTACAACAGTTTATAAAGTTGTCAATAATATACAGTTACAACAGTTTATAAAGCTGACAATATTATATAGTTACAGCAGTTTATATAGCTGACAATATGCAGTTACAACAGTTTATATAGGGGACAATAATATACAGTTAAACGGTTTATAAAGGTGACAACAATATGCAGTTACAACAGTTTATAAAGCTGACAATAATATACAGTTACAGAAGTGTATATATCTGCCAATAATATACAGTTACAGCAGTTTATATATCTGACAATATACAGTTACAACAGTTTATATAGGGGACAATAATAAACAGTTAAAACAGTTTATATAGGTGACACAAATTTGCAGTTACAACAGTTTATAAAGCTGACAATAATATACAGTTACAGCAGTTTATATAGCTGTCAATAATATACAGTTACAACAGTTTATATAGGTTACAATAATATACAGTTACACCAGTTTATAAAGCTGACAATAATATAGTAACAACAGTTTAAATAGCTGTCAATAATATACAGCTTAAACATTTTGTGTAGGTGACAACAATATACAACTATAGCAGTTTATGTAGTTGACAATAATATACAGTTATAACAGTTTATAAAGCTGACAATAATATACAGTTACAACAGTTTATAAAGCTGACAATAATATACAGTTACAAGGACTTCCTGTGGGCGGAGCAACCGGGTGGCAGCAAGAAGAAAGAGCTCTGCAAAACAGCTCTTAAAAAAAGCAATTAATCGCTGCCACCAGCTAACCCACACTACTTTTCTTGCTGAGCAGGCATCCTAATCTATGCGGGCACTTGCTGCAGCTGAAACCTGATGCGTGAAGGGCCCCTAGATCACGCCCTTGCCCCTGAGAAGAGATAGCAGTAAAACTGCCTACGCCATCTTATAAACAGCAGCTGAGGCCTCCTATAATCCTGGATGCAAAGTAGGATTCAACATGCTGATGTGCAAAGATAACCTCATCCAGGAACTGACCATGCTGTTTACACCTTCACTGGACAGATTGCTATCTGCCTGTTCAGAGTTATGCCAGGAAGTTCAGGGAGTTGTGAGAGGCACCAAACCGATAATGACCATGTGTGAAGATCACAAGGAAAATTCTATTACTGAGTACCCAATACAGCGTGGCTATGGGAAGTATGCTGACAATCTAACTGTTCTCATATTGGACTCTCATAACGGCTGCTCAGAGGATATATCTCTTGGATCACTGAGACTCCCACCTAAGACTGCAGAAACATGCCATGAGGTCAGTTTAAATGTAACAGACTTGTGCCTATTTGATTTACTGATGTCCGCTCCAGAGCTACTAGCAGATGGCTGCTCTCAGAGGAACCCTCAGTGTAATAAACTTACAAGACCATTTCAGTGGAGCAACATGTGGGCAGACTGTCTGGATAGAAAAGATGTAAAGCTCTGCAGGACCTTTTCAGGGACAGCTGCAATATATTTCTCATTCCACACTTGGAGCAGTTTATGTCCTGTTCACTCATGCTTTGTTTGCAGCGTTCATCCTCTCCCTGCTCGTGTAGGAGTGGGATGATATCCTTTGCAGAGATAGGGTGTTAATTCACCCCCCCTCATGTTTGGGACACCATCATTTTACTTATGACTTATGACAGGTTGCTTACAACCTTAATAAAAAATATGCCTGCAATCCTTTTTTTTTTCTTTTGAATATTCAACAGCAAGTATTCAGCAATGTATATTTTGTTCACTCCCTATCAATGCTGTCTCAGTCATCACATTGAATGAAACAATTTGCATTTTATACTCTGATACCTCATTTTGCTTTCTATGTGTATATGTAGGAAAATATGGTTTGCCTTTCTTAGAGTTACATAATTTAGAGTTAACATATTGAGGTTGCCCAGTTTCCCATGCTGAAAACTCCTGATTTGTTTCCACAGTATAAGCTAGACATTGGTATTATTGCTTATAGATTTTGTTAATGATTTCTCAATCCTGCCTCTCTTTTTTATTTTACATTGTAGGATGCAATTTGTATTTTATATTCCGATATACTTCAGTTTACTCTATGCAGAAGCATGCTGTTTATTAATACATAGTAGCTAAGACAGATCTAGAAACATTTACAAAGCAACAAGCGGAGGCAGGACTGTTGAAGACAGCGGGTAGACTATATAGATTTGGAAGCCGGGCAGGTAAATTGTTAGCGACTCTGACCAAACCACACACTATAAAGACTGGAGTAACTGCTTTACGCTGGAAAGACAAGACATATAACAATCCTGAAGACATAGTAAGGTGTTTTAAAACATACTACACACACCTTTACACCAAACAGACATCAGCGCCAAAAGAGACAATGGCTCAATTCTGGAACTCAGTAGAGCTGCCCCGAATTAGCTCAGATCAAAGAGATGTACTAAACGCCACAATCACACAGGATGAACTAACCAACACCATCAAAGGTCTCCCTATAGGCAAGACACCAGGCCCAGATGGACTCCCGTCCGAGTTCTACAAGGCTCTGCAGCCACAATTATCCGCGACACTCATTAAAGTATTTAATGCTTTGATGCTGACAGAAACACAACCCTCTAAGGAGTTCACGGCGGCTCACATCACATTGATCCCCAAACCTGGTAAGGACCACTCGTTACCAGAGTCCTTCAGACCGATATCGCTCCTAAACGTGGACTATAAGTTGTTCACAAAAATCATGGCAAACAGGCTACGGACGATCCTGCCGGATTTGATCCACCCAGATCAAACGGGCTTTGTGTTCAAGCGCACCTCAGTGGTGAATCTCCGCAGGGTCCTGCATGTCATAGAACATTACTGGTCAAAAGGGAGAGATGGTGCCGCGCGGGCCTCGTCGGAGGCCTTCCTGCTGTCCTTGGACGCAGAGAAGGCCTTCGACCGGGTAGAATGGCCACATTTGATGGACTCATTGCGTAGGTTCGGTTTTGACGGTCCATTTCTGAGGGTACTGGGTAAAATTTATGACAAGCCGGTGGCGCGGATCCTTTCCAACGGACTCTTTTCGGGGGATTTTCCTCTTCAAAGAGGCACCAGGCAGGGATGCCCCTTGTCCCCGCTGTTGTTTAATTTGACGTTAGAGCCATTGGCGATAAAGCTAAGACACACCTTCCCGGGAATTGTAGTTAAAGGAGTTCCCCTCCACCTTGCACTATACGCGGATGACATGTTGCTATTCGTGGATTCTCCACAAACACACATACCCAACATCCTCCGAACGATAACCGACTTTGGTAGCTTCTCAGGGTACAAGATAAATGCCTCTAAATCTGAGGTAATGTGGCTCAGTAAACACCCTCACTCTACACATGAATTCCCTTTTGTGGAAGTGACAGAGAAACTGACATACCTAGGCATTCACCTGCATAGAGACCCCTCCAAAATCTACAAACTAAATATCTCGGAAAAAGGTGCTCAAATCGCTTCCCAGCTATCCAACTGGCTCAATCTCCCTCTGGGATTGTCGGGTAGGGTCAACCTGATCAAAATGACAATGTTGCCCAAAATACTCTATCCCCTGCTCATGCTGCCATTCCTCATGACCAAGGCAGATACACAGTTACTCAACCGATCAGTATCTCAATTCATTTGGAAAAAGGGCAAACCGAGAATAGCGATAGAGAAGCTGCAGCTTCCATACTTGGCGGGAGGACTAGGTCTCCCGAACTTCAGACTGTACAACTGGGCGGCATTGGCCCGTCTTGTCATGGACTGGCAATTGAACACAGGACATTTCAGCGACGCCAGCCTTGAAAAGGCGATGGTGGCACCTGTGGCGCTGTCCTATCTACCATATGGGGACCGAAGGACGCTCCCGCCGGGGGTATATAACAATGTACTATACGCAGACCCACTTAAGGCTTGGCAAAAAATCCATAAACACCTGAAAACTGGCATGCCCTCACCAAAATTCATCCCGATAATTGGAAACCCAGATTTTCCAGCGGGGAATGACCAAGAACCATTCCGAATCTGGAGCAGAACCGGCCTAAAAATGGTCGGAGATGTGCTGGATCCGCTACAACACACGGTACGGTCGTTTCAAGACTTGAGAGATAAATACCAAATCCCAAACAAACACTTCTATGCCTACTTACAACTGCGCCACTATATAGCGTCAATGCAATCCTCTAACGTGGGATTCTGGGACGCACCACCCTTTGCAGTTTCCCAAACACTATTCAGGGCAGGGGCCTTCTCTCTGTCTCATATATACACACGACTGATACAACAAAAGGAGTCTCAGATCCTAGGTGACATATCAGCCAAGTATAACAACGACTGTTCAACAGAAATAACGACACAAGACATCAAAGAGAGTCTAGAACACGCACAGCAAGCGACACTGGCAGTGTCACACAGAGAGGCACAGGTTAGAATCCTGCACATGGACTACATTACACCTCATAGATTATCAAAATGGAATACCTCAATCTTGGATAGATGTGTTAAATGTAGCTCAGAGGCTCCATCATTTCACCATTACTTTTACACCTGCCCGAAGATTAGGAGGTTCTGGAGTCACTGTCAATATTGGCTTAAAACTACACTGCACATAGAGACAATATTTACAGAGGTAGAAATTTTTATGCTAAAATGGGAGGACTCACATAAAAGAATGCACAAATTCCTTACATTATACACTATACTTACAAGATGGCTGACTAGACAGGCCCCAACAGTAGCACAACTGAAACACCTGTTGCTTAAGCAACTTTTTGTGGAACAATATGATGTTCGACTCGACACAAAACGCAGGCTGCGCCCCTTCTTGAGGAAATGGGGGTCATTCCTAGACATACTAGACCCAGCTATTCGAAATCAGGTGCTGAAACCTTTTGCTCATTTGGAAGCAATGCAACAGATAGAATTGGGTGGAGGGGCAGAACACGCGGGGCAGACCACACAGAACCGAGAACCCTTTGAAGTGATGTTATTCTAGGGGGAGGGGGAGGAATAAGGGAAGGAGAAAAACCTAGAAGGAAAGGGAAAGAGAAAGGAAAAACCTAATCAGATTTTTTTTTTTTTTTTTCTCTCCCATCCCCCCCTTTACCAACCCCCTCAACCTCCTCCATCTATCCTTTATTGGATACGAAAATGTTCACAGTCAAACTATCTATGGACATCTGGTCAAAGTATATGTAGATAGTTAATTTACATGTTTTAAATGTTTTAAATGTTTTAAAATGAAAAACTATTTTAAGGAATGGAGTGTGCAATAATATGCTGAGATATGGACATTACCTCTGAGACATGCCACTTTTACAATGACTTTTGATCACTCACACTTGAATGTTCACACTTGTGTATTGGAAATCAAACGGCTGTATAACTGTACAATTGTTCACTTGAAGAGATTACTGTCTATACGCAGAATGTTTAGTGTGAAAATGTTGTAAACACTCGATTCCTTTAATAAAAACGAATTAAAAAAAAATAAAAAATAAAAAAATAAAAAAAATATACAGTTACAACTGTTTATATAGGTGACAATAATATACAACTACAACAGTTTATATAGGTAACAATAATATACAGTTACACCAGTTTATAAAGCTGTCAGTGATATACAGTTACAAAAGATTATATAGATGACAATAATATACAGTTACAACAGTTTATATAGGGAACAATAATATATAGTTACAACAGTTTATAAAGTTGTCAATAATATACAGTTACAATAGTTTATAAAGCTGACAATAATATACAGTTACAACAGTTTATATAGGTGACAATAATATACAACTACAACAGTTTATATAGGTGACAATAATATACAGTTACACATGTTTATAAAGCTGTCAGTAATATAGTTACAACAGTTTATATAGGTGACAATAATATACAACTACAACAGTTTATATAGATGACAATAATATACAACAAAAACAGTTTATATAGGTGATGATAAAATGCAGTTACAGCAGTCTATACAGCTGACAATAATATACAGTTACAACAGTTTATATAGGTTACAATAATATACAGTTATAAGAGTTTATACAGGTGACAATAATACACAACTACAACAGTTTATATAGGTGACAATAATATACAGGGAGTGCAGAATTATTAGGCAAATGAGTATTTTGACCACATCATCCTCTTTATGCATGTTGTCTTACTCCAAGCTGTATAGGCTCGAAAGCCTACTACCAATTAAGCATATTAGGTGATGTGCATCTCTGTAATGAGAAGGGGTGTGGTCTAATGACATCAACACCCTATATTAGGTGTGCATAATTATTAGGAAACTTCCTTTCCTTTGGCAAAATGGGTCAAAAGAAGGACTTGACAGGCTCAGAAAAGTCAAAAATAGTGAGATATCTTGCAGAGGGATGCAGCACTCTTAAAATTGCAAAGCTTCTGAAGCGTGATCATCGAACAATGAAGCGTTTCATTCAAAATAGTCAACAGGGTCGCAAGAAGTGTGTGGAAAAACCAAGGCGCAAAATAACTGCCCATGAACTGAGAAAAGTCAAGCGTGCAGCTGACAAGATGCTACTTGCCACCAGTTTGGCCATATTTCAGAGCTGCAACATCACTGGAGTGCCCAAAAGCACAAGGTGTGCAATACTCAGAGACATGGCCAAGGTAAGAAAGGCTGAAAGACGACCACCACTGAACAAGACACACAAGCTGAAACGTCAAGACTGGGCCAAGAAATATCTCAAGACTGATTTTTCTAAGGTTTTATGGACTGATGAAATGAGAGTGAGTCTTGATGGGCCAGATGGATGGGCCCATGGCTGGATTGGTAAAGGGCAGAGAGCTCCAGTCCGACTCAGACGCCAGCAAGGTGGAGGTGGAGTACTGGTTTGGGCTGGTATCATCAAAGATGAGCTTGTGGGGCCTTTTCGGGTTGAGGATGGAGTCAAGCTCAACTCCCAGTCCTACTGCCAGTTTCTGGAAGACACCTTCTTCAAGCAGTGGTACAGGAAGAAGTCTGCATCCTTCAAGAAAAACATGATTTTCATGCAGGACAATGCACACACACGCGTCCAAGTACTCCACAGCGTGGCTGGCAAGAAAGGGTATAAAAGAAGAAAATCTAATGACATGGCCTCCTTGTTCACCTGATCTGAACCCCATTGAGAACCTGTGGTCCATCATCAAATGTGAGATTTACAAGGAGGGAAAACAGTACACCTCTCTGAACAGTGTCTGGGAGGCTGTGGTTGCTGCTGCACGCAATGTTGATGGTGAGCAGATCAAAACACTGACAGAATCCATGGATGGCAGGCTTTTGAGTGTCCTTGCAAAGAAAGGTGGCTATATTGGTCACTGATTTGTTTTTGTTTTGTTTTTGAATGTCAGAAATGTATATTTGTGAATGTTGAGATGTTATATTGGTTTCACTGGTAAAAATAAATAATTGAAATGGGTATATATTTGTTTTTTGTTAAGTTGCCTAATAATTATGCACAGTAATAGTCACCTGCACACACAGATATCCCCCTAAAATAGCTATAACTAAAAACAAACTAAAAACTACTTCCAAAACTATTCAGCTTTGATATTAATGAGTTTTTTGGGTTCATTGAGAACATGGTTGTTGTTCAATAATAAAATGAATCCTCAAAAATACAACTTGCCTAATAATTCTGCACTCCCTGTACAGTTACAACAGTTTATATAGGCAACAATAAAATACAGTTACAACAGTTTATCTAGGTGACAATAATATACAGTTACACCAGTTTATACAGCTGACAATAATATACAATTACAGCAGTTTATATAGGTTACAATAATATACTACAACAGTTTATATAGCTAACGATAATATACAACTACAACAGTTTATATAGGTGACAATAATATACCGTTACAACAGTTTATATAGGCAACAATAATATACAGTTACAACAATTTATCTAGGTGACAATAATATACAGTTACACCAGTTTATACAGCTGACAATAATATACAATTACAGCAGTTTATATAGGTTACAATAATATACTACAACAGTTTATATAGCTAACGATAATATACAACTACAACAGTTTATATAGGTGACATTAATATACAGTTACAACAGTTTATTTCGAAGACAATAATATGCAGTTACGACAATGTATATAGGTGACAATAATATACAGTTACAACAATGTATATAGGTGAAAACAGTACATCAGATTTTTGATGCTGTACTAATTTTCTATTGGTTGGCTTCATGAGATCTGTGAAAAAAGCAGAAAACCACCACAAAGTTTATATAAAATCATATAACAGTATTGCAAGCAACTTGTGTTAATTTTTCTGCCCCTACTGCAAAAATGTTCTGTGAAAGCCCATGAATATGACCTACCAGCCACTCACATATATATCTGGAAGGGTTAATTGAGAAAATAAATAAGTCCCCTTGATTATAAATGCATTGTACAGACTCACCTATGGGTTGTGGGCAGGTGAAATGTTATATTTTGACCAACATTCTGTGCAAACAATTGAATAAAATGTTGGCGATAGTAGGTATTGTTATTTTGCTTGACATATTTTTATCAACTTGGACCCCTGGGCTTTCATAAAGAATTCCTCCTACACATGACCATGACATTTCAAATGGCTCTAAAATATGAACTAAAATTGTACGAAAATGATATAAACCTTCCATTGTGCAGTGAAGTGAAAGGATAATGTAGATGAATGTCATTTGCAGCGCAGGTTCACGGTCTGACCTTTACCAAGCACTCAGCAACACATCCTCCCTAATGTAGCTTAAATTAATACCAAGGTTGTTTTCATGTGGATTCCCTTTAATCTCCTTCATGCTACACAACTCTGTTATGTTTAAAATATTATGACAAATTCCATGAACTGTATCCTTTATTCAAGAGCAACACAACAGACAACTAATCTTATTCTCTTTGCTTTCACTTCTAATTTTGAAGATAAAAGCTGATATCATAAAAAATAATAATCAGTCAATCACATACAGTATTGCTGCCTCGTTCTCCCATTTCACCTATAATTGTATTGATGAATCAGAGCAAAGTGTTCACTTGGTAAAGCACAAGACATTGGAACACTTCAGCTGATAGATTATGGTTCTAACAGAATGATTGTCATTAAACTATAGCAAGACTCAGTTTCTCCTACCTAATTAAAATGACTTAATCATATTTACACGCTGTGTTGATTTTCTTTTTCAGTAGCTGCTACATTATAAAAGGCAAACAATTATCAGCTATTAATATGATTAAGCCTGGAAATTATTTAAATCTTTAAATCCATTTTTGACACAAAACAAAGAATCTAAAATATCAATCTTATTTAAAGTCTGGATGTGAGCTGACTTATGGACTCATCACACTAATTGTTTTTTTAAATATTTAGTTTTATTTATTTATTTTCTGAAAGAGTCTTAGCTTTTTTAGTAATATTTCTAGCAAAAACAAGTCAATGTTAGGCATAATCCACTAATGCCCATGTAATTAATCTGTTATCTTATAAAGTTTAAAACTGGTCGACTGGCACATCCCATAATAAATACAGGATGAAAAGAATGTTATCTATGGAGTGGGCTGTGATTTTTTTAAAGGAAAAATTATTACAGTCTCAAAAGGTCACGACCAATTAGATTCATAATAAACAACCTCAACCTCAAAAGTTTTAAATAAATTGTTCTAAGTATCCTCATGTATTGTAAACATAGTCACAAATAAATTAACTCCCCCAATGAATAACAGCAGTCTCTTTTGGGCTGCCCAAAATATGAATATAGTATAAGGGGAGAAATAGGATCATGGGTCACTCTTAGACCCATAATATATTGCAAACTAGGAAAAATGAATCATAGCAGATTAACATAAATTAATAAAATATATCTGATGTAGAACTCATGCATTGGCTTTTTCCTTATTTAAAGTGAACTGTACTGTATATACAAAACCCTAATATTAATATTAATTGACAACAGCAGGTATCACAGGAAATGTAATATTGTTAAATCTATAAACAGATCTGAAATATGGAGATCATATAGAGTCAGTATACTACAATGTACACGCCCCAAGTATTATTAGCAATATTTCATATCAGAGGAACACCGGATGGACACAAATGAAGATATAAATGCTGTATACTCATTACTGATGTGCAATATGACTAAATATACTCATAGGGGTTTGTTGTGTCTCAGACTCAATGGGCCATCAACTATATAGAAAAAACAGTCATCGAAACCTCCAATCTCACGCCCACTGACCATCACTATAAGGTGCACAAGTCATAAAGAAAGCACAGAAAACAGTAGAATATAATGTATGCTCTATAAAAAGCTACAAACAATGTTTTTGCTGACATAGCAAGGATATTAATAGCCCCAGATATGCTTAGCTACTTACATCCCTCCATACACAAATAAATGAACCCACACGGTTTTAAACATATTGTCGGAACAATTTGAGAGTTCTGCAAAATTATCAGACTGCTCAATGCTCCAGGCCTTCCTAACAGGGTGACAGGGGTTAATCTCCACACATGTTAATTGGGCTAAGAGTCTCTCAGGGGCCACAGCAAAAATAACCTACTTGATAGACACTATGGGCCAGATTACAAGTGGAGCGGAAAATATAGGCCTAGATTTAGAGTTCGGCGGTAGCCGTCAAAACCAGCGTTAGAGGCTCCTAACGCGGGTTTTTTACGCACTCCGGTATTTAGAGTTTATTTACCGCGACTCAAAATACACCTAACGCTCAACTTTCTACCGCCACCTCAGACCCAGTAGTAAACATATACCGCACAAAAAAACATCCACGAATCACAAAACAAATATTACACAAAGTACACTTACACTCATACAAACACAACACTATCTTTATTTTTCGTATTTTTTATTTTTTCTTTAAAATACAAAGGATTAAAGTTGCGAGATCTCGGGTGTTTGAAAAAAATCCACACAAATCCATTTTCCCATTGACTTACATGGACATACGGGAAAAGACCCTCATATACCTACATCTAACGAATAACATTATCACAAACATACACTCATCGATGCATACAAACAATATACACCACATTACATACACAAAATATTTATTTATTACAAAAAGAACACGATTTAGTTACTTTTTCACACAAGCTCATGACGTCACTCACTTTACGAGGAAAACCAGTCTTAGAAAAAAAAATATAGAAATCTTTGGAGCCTCCATTGACTTCTATTGGGAAGACGTGCTCGTGCACGCGAAACCCTCATTTCCCTAACGCACGCAAATAGCGTAGACTGAAAAACTCCAAATACCAGCGCTAGAAAATACATGATTTCATGCGTTAGACCCAGCTATGATAAATAGATAAAGAAATGACTATTTCCCTATGGTGGACTTATGTTTTTTAATATTAAATATTCACCACACCATAAATATTTTTAACACTTTTAGATTACATCAACTACAAATCCCCATCACTAGTAACACATTATTATTTCAATAAAATTACATTTACAATTAAAATAAAATTCAATACACATTTCTGGATTCACAAACACTACACAATGGGAAACATCTCTCATTTACCTTTATTATTGCATTTCTGTTATTCAACTCATATGCTTGCAGCAACTGCATATCTACATAGGCTTAACACATGATCACTCATGGATGCACATACATTACTTTTAACATTCACTCATACATGTGCATTCAAATGATGGGGGAAAAACACATTACATTCTCTCTAGGAATCACAAAACACAACATATGGATTTTACTGTACTTTTAACATCATGATTCCATCACCAGAAACCATTAGGAATTACGTACAACAAGAACATCATTACACCAGATTACAGATGTCACTTTATGGGAAGGAACAACAATGCCAGACCGCTATATAGAAGTCAGCATATGTGGGACACAATCACAATATATACGTACATGTACATAACACGCATCACCCATCACGCAACCACAAAGCACACATTTAGATTTTATTCAGCACACAATAACAATGTAGCACAATACAACAACACAATGAGGATTTCACAACTACATAGGCAGGTTAATAATATCATGACGTCATTAGAAGATTCAACCATACACATCACAGATTCACCACTGTACCGCCCCTTTAGGAACTTTAACACTCAATACTACAATACAACATATACGTAAAACACACTTTTGAACAGCATTATTATGGAGATTTCAATGGGACAATTCAGAAATATTGTCAGATCGCACATCAATTATATATATAATACTACAGATGACAGCCGGAAGTTATTCAGTATTCGTGCAATTTTTATGGGACGCATACAATATCGTCAGATCGAAAATCAATTATATATATAATACTACAGATGACAGCCGGAAGTTATTCAGTATTAGTGCGATTTGAAAGGGACGCGTACAATATTCACATCTCGGCAATCACTTATATATACAATACTACAGATGACAGCCGGAAGTTATTCAGTATTAGTGCGATTTGAAAGGGACGCATACAATATTGACTGCTCGGAAATCACTTATATATACAATACTACAGATGACAGCCGGAAGTTCTTCAGTATTATTGCGATTTTACAGGGACGCATACAATATTGACATCTCAGCAATCACTTATATATACAATACTACAGATGGCAGACGGGAAGTTATTCAGTATTAGTGCGATTTGAAAGGGACGCATACAATATTGACAGCTCGGCAATCACTTATATATACAATACTACAGATGGCAGACGGGAATTTCGGAATTATTATTGCGATTTGAAAGGGACGCGTACAATATTGACAGCTCGGCAATCACTTATATATACAATACTACAGATGACAGCCGGAAGTTATTCAGTATTAGTGCGATTTGAAAGGGACGCATACAATATTGACTGCTCGGAAATCACTTATATATACAATACTACAGATGACAGCCGGAAGTTCTTCAGTATTATTGCGATTTTACAGGGACGCATACAATATTGACATCTCAGCAATCACTTATATATACACAATACTACAGATGGCAGACGGGAAGTTATTCAGTATTAGTGCGATTTGAAAGGGACGCATACAATATTGACAGCTCGGCAATCACTTATATATACAATACTACAGATGGCAGACGGGAATTTCGGAATTATTATTGCGATTTGAAAGGGACGCGTACAATATTGACAGCTCGGCAATCACTTATATATACAATACTACAGATGACAGACGGGAAGTTCTGAATTATTATTGCGATTTTAAAGGGACGCATACAATATTGACAGCTCTGAAATCACTTATATATACAATACTACAGATGTTACTTTATCATTTACAAACAATATTGCAGCAACATTGATCGATCACATTCGATGCACATTATACACAACTATGCACTTTCATTCATGTTAGCCTGGACGTGTGCTTGTTACTATAACATCGCGTTTAGGAAATATTGATTACGCATATGATCAAACATTACAAACATGCACTGTATGTGTGATATTTGACACTTTCACATTGAGAATCATTGTTTGAAACTAACATTTCAGCAAACAACAAATAAACGCCCACTGTGAAAGCATTCGCGCCGCTCACATACAAACAGGTGAATACAATCAGCAATCATTACAAACTCACTACCATTGGACTAATTGTACTATAAATCCCCCAAACAACATGGCCAATGCATCACTTGTGATCCACATCAGATCAAGTGCTTACCTTGTTACGCTGTTTTGAAAGATGGATGACGATGACATGGTAGACGCTGCTGGTGGTGCTATTGGCGAACTAGCTGTTGGTCGAATCAGGCAGCCTCGGCGGCTCAGACCGAGACGAAGGGGTCGTCTGGTTCGAGGTCCTCGTGTCTACAGGGTGAGACCCACCTTGGAAAACATGAGTGACTTTGAGGTTTATGATAAGTATCGGCTCGATCGCGAACAGCTCATTGGCCTTTACGATCTTCTTAAACCTCATTTGGAGCCACGTATACAAATAAGGACTGCTGTTCCCCCCATGAGTAAGATGCTAAGCTGTCTATACGTCCTGGCCTCCGGGAGTTTTCAATCCGGAGAACTGTACATGCATGGCCT
Source organism: Bombina bombina (assembly GCF_027579735.1). Lineage (NCBI taxonomy): Eukaryota > Metazoa > Chordata > Amphibia > Anura > Bombinatoridae > Bombina > Bombina bombina. The sequence continues at coordinate 26,450,361 of NC_069500.1, read as the reverse complement.
GGCTCAAGGTACATTCTCTGGGGTGTTTGATAACTTTCTGAACGCCATGGTACGTATCAGTAAGCAATACATAGGATTCCCACAGAATGATGGTGATTGGAGGCGCCTGAAGCGGGAATTCTTTGATATTGCTCAATTGCCCAATGTCTTGGGAGCCATTGATTGTACCCACATTGCGCTGCGTGCTCCAATTGATGACTTGCCCTTCAGAAATCGCAAACATTTTCATAGCCTCAACGTGCAGTATGTTTGTGACGCACGGATGAGGATTATGCATGTGTATGCGAATTTTGGAGGTGCTTGTCATGATGCCCGCATCCTCTCTCTGTCGTCCCTGTGGAGACAGTTTGAGGAAAGACAAATGCCCCCTGGTTATCTCGTTGGTGAGTATTTGTGCACAACATGGTTAATTATTTTGACAATTGCCCCTGTATTTTTTAACTGTTAGCGTCATGTTCAGCTATAGGATTAAATTTAACCATTTGTTATTTACCGACGCTAATGTCTATTTTTATTGAAATGCAGATATGTAGCATGTCTTACCTTAAGTGTTCAGATAGAGAATGCAATGTAAACATGTAGTTAGCATTTTACACAAGGTTTGTTTTAGGAGAAATACGCATATGTAGCATGTCTTAGATGAAATGGCAAGATATTATCTCATGCAATTTAACCCTGTCATTGTCTTTTTCTGCTAATGTCTAGTTTTATTGAAATGCAGATATGTAGCATGTCTTACCTTAAGTGTTCATATAGAGAATGCAATGTAAACATGTAGTTAGCATTTTACACAAGGTTTGGTTTAGGAGAAATACGCATATGTAGCATGTCTTAGATGAAATAGCAAGATATTATCTCATGCAATTTAACCCTGTCATTGTCTATTTCTGCTAATGTCTAGTTTTATTGAAATGCAGATATGTAGCATGTCTTACCTTAAGTGTTCATATAGAGAATGCAATGTAAACATGTAGTTAGCATTTTACACAAGGTTTGGTTTAGGAGAAATACGCATATGTAGCATGTCTTAGATGAAATAGCAAGATATTATCTCATGCAATTTAACCCTGTCATTGTCTATTTCTGCTAATGTCTAGTTTTATTGAAATGCAGATATGTAGCATGTCTTACCTTAAGTGTTCATATAGAGAATGCAATGTAAACATGTAGTTAGCATTTTACACAAGGTTTGGTTTAGGAGAAATACGCATATGTAGCATGTCTTAGATGAAATGGCTAGATACAGATTTATATATAATTTTTTTTATTTTTTTTATGTTTCTGACAACTTTTAATATGGATTATGGTTTTTAAAAAATATATTTATACAACAATATACTAGTTTAAGTATTCTGTTTGAATTATGTTCTGTTCTAAATTTATAGGTGATTCTGGGTACATGAGCCGGCCTTGGCTCATTACCCCCTTGCGTAGCCCAACTGATGTGTCTGAGGAGCGCTACAATAGGGCTCATAAGAGAACCAGGGCGGTGGTTGAAAGGATGTTCGGGCTCCTGAAGATGAGATTCAGGTGCCTGGACCGTTCTGGAGGAGCACTCCAGTACAACCCAAAGAAGGTGGCTAAGATCGTTGTAGCCTGTAGCGTCCTGCATAATATTGCACAGCGGGCTGGGATGCTGCAGGCCGTCCCGGTGGACAGAGACCTCCTCAGAGATGAGGAGGATGATCCTGTTCTAGAGGGGGAATTCCAGGACGAGGGACTTGATGTCAGAGCAGACGTCATCAACCGCCACTTTAGACGGTAAATAATAGAAGTTACACTGGAGTATTTTCAATAGATGTGAACTCTAGGGAAATGACAAGTAGAGAATTGTGCAAACATGTTAGTATTGATCAAATGTTAGAATAATATTTATTTCTCATAATATAGGTGATGCTCTGGGCATTGGGTCCTATAGCGAGTCTTTGCCACCTGGTTTTTATAGAGGACATCAGATGGTAAGTAGAAATGTATGGACTGTTGCTGGCATGATTTGTACACAAATACATAATATGGCATACATTTTTAAAAATATAACTTTGTTTACACATTACTTATGTACATAATCAGAAAGGGATACTCTAGAATGACTATGGTTCAATGTCACACAGAGGTTTGTTCTGCTCAATATGACTCATCTTCACACTTGATAGAAAATAACACAGGTTCATACACAGGCTTAGTAAGCTAGTGATAGATATTTATTATGAAATGGGGGGTGGGAGAGGGGTACAGAACTGATTCACACACTTGTATGAAATCTTTATATATAATTTCTTACATTAGGGAGATGACTTAATATAAAGACTGAAAGGGAACAATTTGAAGCCTGACAGTGAAGATTTCCAAGACTGACAGTGGGGAAAAAGCCAAGATTGAAATTGAAGTATACCAATGGGATCATGTCTGGCATATTTAAATTCTGCTGACCTTGAAAACCATACAAAGACATGTTCACATGGTAAGTGCAAACTATTTGATAGAATAAGGCTGTGGAGACATCCTATTGGAGACACTTAGATGATTTTCTATTTTGTAGATGGTATTTCCCAGTCCTCTATTTAATGAACTGATGAATAAGACACCTATTGAAGATCAACTGTTTACCCCTGAATTGACATTCAAAGACCATGTATTGTCCAGGTTGGTGTACCAATGCATGCTAGTGAAGACTGTAGAATATTAGTAGCTTACATACATTAGTCATATTTAGTTCTTAATTAGATATTTAGGGATCACAATCAGACACTTAGATGATTTTCCTTTTTAGATGGTATTTCCCAGTCCTCTATTTAATGAACTGATGAATAAGACACCTATTGAAGATCAACTGTTTACCCCTGAATTGACATTCAAAGACCATGCATTGTCCAGGTTGGTGTACCAATGCATGCTAGTGAAGACTGTAGAATATTAGTAGCTTACATACATTAGTCATATTTAGTTCTTAATTAGATATTTAGGGATCACAATCAGACACTTAGATGATTTTCCTTTTTAGATGGTATTTCCCAGTCCTCTATTTAATGAACTGATGAATAAGACACCTATTGAAGATCAACTGTTTACCCCTGAATTGACATTCAAAGACCATGCATTGTCCAGGTTGGTGTACCAATGCATGCTAGTGAAGACTGTAGAATATTAGTAGCTTACATACATTAGTCATATTTAGTTCTTAATTAGATATTTAGGGATCACAATCAGACACTTAGATGATTTTCCTTTTTAGATGGTATTTCCCAGTCCTCTATTTAATGAACTGATGAATAAGACACCTATTGAAGATCAACTGTTTACCCCTGAATTGACATTCAAAGACCATGCATTGTCCAGGTTGGTGTACCAATGCATGCTAGTGAAGACTGTAGAATATTAGTAGCTTACATACATTAGTCATATTTAGTTCTTAATTAGATATTTAGGGATCACAATCAGACACTTAGATGATTTTCCTTTTTAGATGGTATTTCCCAGTCCTCTATTTAATGAACTGATGAATAAGACACCTATTGAAGATCAACTGTTTACCCCTGAATTGACATTCAAAGACCATGCATTGTCCAGGTTGGTGTACCAATGCATGCTAGTGAAGACTGTAGAATATTAGTAGCTTACATACATTAGTCATATTTAGTTCTTAATTAGATATTTAGGGATCACAATCAGACACTTAGATGATTTTCCTTTTTAGATGGTATTTCCCAGTCCTCTATTTAATGAACTGATGAATAAGACACCTATTGAAGATCAACTGTTTACCCCTGAATTGACATTCAAAGACCATGCATTGTCCAGGTTGGTGTACCAATGCATGCTAGTGAAGACTGTAGAATATTAGTAGCTTACATACATTAGTCATATTTAGTTCTTAATTAGATATTTAGGGATCACAATCAGAAAAAGGAATACATATTATAGTTGATATAGAGGTATTTGAATGGACATGAAATATTACATTTATGTTCAGCATACATATATTGTTTACATGTGATATACATTATTATGTATAAATTTAATTTTTGAAATTTAAATATTATTTTTAATCAACAATATAATGGTGTATGTATTTCATTAATTTAAAATGAATGTAATGATTATCTTTAAAAAATGTTGATCAAAGTTAGAGCATAGACACCATATGATTTTAAATGTATTTTATGAATATTTTACAACGTGTGTATTAACTTTGTTCCATTTTTATTATTTGTCATTTCAGATTGGCATCTGATGACTTCATGGAATATTTAATTATTTTCTATTAAATATATATTTTTTTTTTAGCAGATTCTAATATATATCAATATAATCTGTAAATAAATAAAACTTGGACTCCCATGACTGATAGTTGGCTATTTGACAAGCACATGCATAAGAGAAAATAATGCATTAATAGTAGAAAATAAAATTCTTCAGAGAATATTAAAATATATATTTTAACATTAATTGGGGAGTCATATTCTTCAATGCTTTTATATTGAAAAAGTATATATTAAAAATATTTAGGATATGTATTAATATTATGATTGTTTTAACATTTAATAAGGTGAAGTGGTTCAATTACATGAAAGTGACAGTGTTGTTGAATGTAAAAAGAATTGTATAAGATCATGTATCTTCCTTAGGTATCTCAAAACATTATTAGAAAATATTTTACAATTATTACATTTATAAATGGTAGGTCATTTAACTTTATAATTTTTAATAATTAGTTATTGGATGCCAGGTTAATCTATGTAATTTTCTAGTGGAGTCATTTAACTATACTTAGTAATATTATGTATTTATTACAATCTTACCTCTTGGGTTAGACATCAAATATCTATATAGAATGTAATTTCCCCTTTAGTTTATTTTGTCAATGTTAAATCAAAATACAATATGTTTGGGTCCTTAAAGGGGTCATTCAAAATGTATATTTTGTATACATTGTTACAAATATCATACAAGAATTTAAACATATTTAGAATGTACTATAGAATTACATTCAGTCTTTAAATATACTTGTTAAAATAAAAATAAATGCACATATCTTAGTCAATGATATAAGGCATCTATATGCAAACAACAATCAGCATCAAAATAGCCTATGTAGAGATGTATTTAATCCACGAATATATATAATTACAATATAATAATTGAATAACAAAACATATAAAGTTGGTCAAATATAAGATTATGATACAAAATGCATACATAACATATAGCTTAATGTCCCTCTACGCTGAAGGCTAAAAAAGACCTCATTTAATAAATATATTTCAGTCAGTGTGTAAAACAATCTAGAAGTTAATCTAAATTTGCTTTACTCATATGTTAGACTCATTTAGCAAAAGGAAGGTGCCTAGGTTTATGATATATTAAGCATTATTGTGAAATGTTTATTTAAAGGGACATGAACTCAAAATATACTTAAAGGTAGCCATTTAAAAAAACAAAGATTTATACATTCTGAATGAGTATTCTATTTTAATCAACTTTAAAACTTGTCTCATATTATGAATGCTCATTGTGATGTTGCTATCATTACTTTAGAAATAAGGCAGTAAATAGCTAATTTATTTGCTTCAGTACTCTGGACAGAACTTGATTGTTTGGAATAATTGATGCAACAATCGTCAAGGACAACCCAGGTTTTTATTAAACAATTGTCCGTAATATAAAATATCATTATTGTTTTTCAAAGAAACATAACAAGATAACTTAACATTTGATAATCGTATTAAATAATAAAGTTGATTAACATTTCATGCTCAATCACCAATGGTAAATTTTTTTGGACAGTGTCCCTTTAAGAGCTTGAAATAGTGTATTTACTTCTCTTCCTATCTTGACATACTTTGCTTGAAAAGCATATCGAGATAGGCTCAGTAGATGAAGATTGGTGGATGCACAGAGATGCCTTATGTGATTGGCTCAACCATGTGCATTTAAATTTCTTATGTTGAGGATATATAAATACTAAGAGAAAATGATTTACATTTTAAAGTCTAAACAATCTTCTATCTCTACAGATCATTTGATACAATTGTTTGTAATGTCTCTTTAAAACTAAAGACGCCATTGCACAATAACATATATGAGCACTTCAGAGAAATACAAGCTCGAGGTTTATTTGCGAATAACAAAGCTGTAGTTTAACATTTATAAACAGATTATCAAAGTTACTGACATTCTTCCCGGAATTTTAACATTAATAAATATTGCGTGGGAAACGCATCTTCAAACACCAGATTAGCATATTTAAACATTAGTGTAATGTCACGCAATAGCACACAATCAATGTGCATTATAAATACATTTAATAGAGCAATGTCAATACTTCACAATAAATTTATTTAAAGAACAATAAAGACATACAATATTAAATGTGTATTTGTATTAAAGAAACAGACCGTTATTAAACCGAGAAATGTCTACAACATTAATAATGTGACAGGATTAGATTTTAAAGAGTATTTAATCATTAATATTTCACGGATCACGGATATTAAATCTGCGTCACACATATCCGCATGACAGGCCCATGAGTTACAAATAAGTCTACATGAAAAATGAAGTTACAGCACCACCAAGCGGTATGTGTAAGGAAGTTACTAAGATATGAAACATTAAGGAACGGCCAATCAGAGTTCATCACACAAACACAACTTGAGTCAGGATGGTCTCACAGACATTATAACAATATTTCAAACTTTTATCCAATCAGATGTACAGATAAATTGTCCCATGGTGCATCTCATGTTTACTTCACCATATAAAAGTCCATTACACGTTGCCATCTTTGTCAGTTCTCTAATGCCTGCAGGCAATATATATTATTATTATACAACCCAGCAGGCATGTCAGTTCCCAGGTTCACCAAGGAGGAGAGCGCTGCACTGGTCCACGCCGTCAAGGACTTTTATCCCCAGCTGTTTGGGAACAAGAGGAGCTCGACAGATGCGCCTGTTAAGAAGGCCCTCTGGGAGTCTATCACCAATGCGGTTAGATTGGTGTGTGACGTCCAGAGGACCCAGGATCAGATCATGAGGAGATTCGGAGATATGAGGTTGCGTTTATCGAAAAAAGTCAACCTCATAAGGGACTGGGTACAAGCCCGTAAAAGAGGGGGCCAAAGAAAGGCCCCGCGGAAACTGTACCTACTCCCTTATGAGGTGACTTTATGCGAGCTCCTCAATCTCCGGGTCCCCAAAAGATTTAGATCCTCGCCATCCTCGGCCTCCTCTTCTTCCCTCCCAGCTGCGGGATCTGAAAGTCCTGACGCGGGGGACAGGGCAGATGCTTCTCCGTCCGGTGGCCTGGGAGGACCCGATAGAGAATCTGAACCAGGTAATTATCCAACTTCATATAATATTTATAATGTTAAAAATCCAAAATGTGTATTTAGTCAGATACTAAACCTATACAGATCTCACAACATACACTACATATGATGTTTAGATATCTGATTTTACATTAGTGATACATGAAATTGGAATGATGTTTCTTGCGCTCTACAGAATATGCGTCACAGAGCGGAAATGTAATTTCGCATCCACGTTAACATGGGTTTGCGGAAAGTGGCATTGCTTTATACATGTTGGTCAAATGACGGATGCGTAATTCCGCTTGGAATCATTGCGCAATGATTGCGAAAATGGCATTTCTCATCCACGTTAACATGGGTTTGCGGAAAGTGGCATTGCTTTATACATGTTGTTAAAAATTAAATGGAATATCTTAGATTAGTGAAGAATACAGTATTCTTATTTTAAATATTATATCTAATAAAAAACGAATAATACTAATAAATTATAACATATGGCCATCAATTGATGATTATGTAATAACAAGCATATATTCTTAAAGATACAGTAAACAACACAACTGATTGAAAATAAGAGTCCAGGATATATTTATCATTCATTTAATTGCGGAAACTATTAACTCATGGGACTACCAAAGGATTAATATTTTTCTATTGATTTGTTATTAATGTAAATATTTTAAACATGGCATGATTAGTATTAATGATATGCAATCCTCATTTAATATATTACAGATATGGATGTGGCTGCTGGATCCTCAAGCCAGGGCTTGTCACAGTATGGTATGTCTCATTTTAATTGACATTTGTCTTAGAAACATGGAATGAACATTACATACTAAATACACATTGTTCTATATTTATATGTAATGTCTATTTAATAGATGAAAATTATATAATTATTCGGATATACTTAAATAACATATTTGATTTTAATTGCATGCTCAATACCATTCATTACATCAACATATGGAGTAGATAATTCATTAACAAACAACAACATTGTGGAATCTATTTAATTTTAGATTAAAGGGATACTGAACTACAATTATTAATATTGTCTTTCACATACAGTATGCAATATTAATAAACATAAAATATAATACTATCATCATATGTGACATATTCTATTGCTAAATGTAGTTTAAAATAAAGAAAGTACGTTTATGTGCATCTAAATATTTGTTGACCAACCTGGGTTTATATTGATGATTGGTGGATACCTTCAACAAACAATATTTATTGAATCCAATATTCCTTATCTGCCTTTAAGATTAATATCGAACAACATTCGAATTATAATAGGAGTCAATGTTAAATCATTTTTTACAGTTTGAACATAGAAATCAATTATTTAAATTAATCATGTCAGTGTCCCTTTAAGACAAAATAGATTCATTCATCATTACATTATTTTTATTAAAAACTATTGATATATAAATCTAATTATCTGTTGGAGTTACTTTATATATATCTGCATACTCTAACAGCACCATGATTACATATTAGTAATAATAAAGTTTGTTATGTATTGTGATAAATATGTGTTGTGTCCTAAACAAGATTACTGTACATTGAAAAAATGGCTCGATGTGACACATGTTTGTTTAGATTTGTCAACAGATGCTCCTCAATATGTGGTTTGTGTGTATTCTTGTAACTTCTTAAGGACATATGACGGAATTATTCCGTCATAAAACAATTGAGCTAAGTGAAAGCTGTGTCCTTAAAGGGTTAAGAACATTGATCATTGGGTATATTTAGATATGCAATAGCAGCATCTGAGATGAATTTGATGTCTAATGTAGTCTGACATTAAACATATGTTGAATACAGATATGTTTACAGAATCCCCTTGATTCAATCAAGCATTTTCTGGTGTAATGACTGCTCTATTATTCACATTTTAAAGTTGATTAATGTTAAAATTCTAGACAGATGTGATTTAGTGATATCCAAAATGTGTTTAATAATATATATCTATATCATTCATAGAGAGAGTTGGTGTGGGGAGCCCACAGGAATCCAGCAGTGACATAGAGCCGCCTTTGCGGTCTCCTGGTAAGTCCATTGACTCATTTATATGTAATTGAAGGTGTATTGCTAATCAATATTATGATCATGATTCCGATGAAGCATAACATTATAAAAAATCATAGAATTTATCTTCTGATTATATATTTATTTTTTATATTGAGCGATTAATAATTTCTACTTTATTATTCTACACATTTGTTATTCATAAGATGTCTAACATATGTTTTTTTCATTTTTTTTTTTTTTTAACAACAGTCATCAAGTGATACACACATGAGAAATCTTAAATGTTCTATGTACTATGCTTTTATGAATTTAACATTAAGACAAACAATACATTAAGATTCTGATTTATTGACAATAACAAATCTATTGTCATTTGTATGCTCCATCAAAATGATGTAAATCATAACTTTGTGTGTGTATATCTTTAATGCAACATTGATGTGCGTATTTGAGCAACAGTAACATATGTTATAATATCTGATCTTAAGGTGTACACAACATGTTATGTTTTACAGAGATTGATGTCACATGTGGGATGGAGGAGGAAGAGGCTGCCTTGGAGTCTGATGGTATGTGAAATATATCTATCATGTTTCCAACATGTTTCTTTTTTTGAAATCATTTTATTGAAGACATTCAAAGTCTACAGCTTTTTCCCTTTAAAAAGGAATATTATTTGTCTGTTCAAATACACTACTGCCCCCTTTCTATATCAGGCAGCATGAAAATCTGCTTGTATATATTTTTTTAAGAATATATAATTCATGCCATCATTATGTCACATGCATATTCCATGCCAAAACACAATAATAAGTTTCACATTGTACAGACAGTCATTGAGATTCATCTGAGTGCCTATATAGATACCATATCCTCATTTCAGAATAGTTTACAGATTCAAACACACTTCGAGGTATATTGAAAACATAATCAATTTTAAATGCGTTGATTTGATGTCAGGATGTATGAGATGTTAATATATTTATTTTACATTTTCAGATGGATCCACCACTTCTGGTCATCTGGATTCCGCCCCTGCCCAGTCACAGACCCCTCCCCGTGCACACACCCCTGACCATGGCCACACCTCTGCACACACCCAGAGCCCTTCCCATCACCAAACCCATGACCATGCCCCGACCACTGCCAGCCCTTCCCATATTTCATATCCTGTCCCTCCCAAAAAACGCCCATACACCCCCCTTCGCCGCTCTCCCCGTATTCTGGCCCGTACAGCTGCCCAGACCCAAACTCCCCACTCCCCAGCTGTACGGCCTACCCTGGAGCAGCAGCTCACCACTCCCCAAGCCATTCCCATCCCTCCCCGAGCCAATCCCATCCCTTCCCCCTGTTTAAACCTTCATTGTCCTGGGTGTCAGATTGTCCTTCCCAGGCACAGCTGTAAGTATCATTCTAAATACACTTTATAAGATACTTAAAGGTACAGTGAAGTTAAATTGGTTAAATTGTGATTCAAATCCAGCATGCAATGTTAAGCCAATGTATAATAGAATACTCTTATGAATTATTCGTCATTCTCTTGATATATTTATTGAAAACAACTTATTCCTATAATTAGTTTAAACAATAAAATAAATGTGGCCATCATTTCTTTATTGTTGGATGAATGTATCCATCAACCAGCATGCACAAACAAGGTTCATCAACAAATATTGGCTTCCATAAAAACCAACATTCTTGCATTCAAAATATAGCTTGACAATTAAAACATATAATGAATATGTGTAATTTCTAAAGATTTGTCATGTCATGCTCTATCTGAATCAGTCCATTAAATATTTAGGTTCAGTGTCCCTTTAATTGGATATCACTACATATACCAAACACCACTACTTGGATCCAAAATTTTATGTCCAAATGTGGATACATTATCTCTTGTCTAACCCAGTGGGAATGTAATTTCTTCTGGTTGCTATGTTTACACAGCTTGTCCTCAATGCCAAAATGTTTAAGGATAGGTGTGCCTACCACAGTCTAAATTGAATTTTTAAATTGCTGATGTAAGTACAATGTAAATCCTTTAACAAGATTTGATACACTCAAGCTGTATAAGTGGATCATCTAAAACCAATTAAAGGGTTCAACATGTTTGAGTAACATGAGCCTTTAATGATTTCTGTCTGTCTGAATAACCTAATTCATGTGTAAAGAATATATGAAAAATAATTGATGTAAATAATTATTTGTCTTTATGATGACAATGTATGTATTAAAATCTTTTATTCTGTTGTGTAATTATCCTTAATATTAATTTTTATTTTATTTTAGGCTGTGACTCAGCATGGCTCATGCTAGAAGGGATAGCAAGAGTAGAGCAGGCCGTGTTGAGGAACGCAGCTGTCCTGAGAGGGATGAACGACACCATGCAGGCCCAGCTCCGGGTTCAGGACTTGACTCTGCGTGAAATTATGCAATTACGTTCAAGGCCTGAATCTGGAGCTGGACATGCACAGGACAATGAAGAGGATGACCAGTAAGTGGAGGATCTGGATATGCTCCATGGTGGCAGATAATAATCCTCCGTCCACATGTTGAATTTGTATTTATATTGTTGCCCTTTGGCCTTTTTATCAGTTTTTTGTTGTGCCTGTTGCACTCTTTTACCTTGTCATGTGTCTCCAATGAGGCTATGCTGGCCCTTGGCAACTCTCTTCATGGACTGTGATGCACTGTGTTACCTTGTCATGTGTCTCCAATGAGGCTATGCTGGCCCTTGGCAACTCTCTTCATGGACTGTGATGCACTGTGTTACCTTGTCATGTGTCTCCAATGAGGCTATGCTGGCCCTTGGCAACTCTCTTCATGGACTGTGATGCACTGTGTTACCTTGCCATGTGTCTCCAATGGTGCTATGCTGGCCCTTGGCAACTCTCTTCATGGACTGTGATGCACTGTGTTACCTTGTCATGTGTCTCCAATGGGGCTATGCTGGCCCTTGGCAACTCTCTTCATGGACTGTGATGCACTGTGTTACCTTGTCATGTGTCTCCAATGAGGCTATGCTGGCCCTTGGCAACTCTCTTCATGGACTGTGATGCACTGTGTTACCTTGCCATGTGTCTCCAATGGGGCTATGCTGGCCCTTGGCAACTCTCTTCATGGACTGTGATGCACTGTGTTACCTTGTCATGTGTCTCCAATGGGGCTATGCTGGCCCTTGGCAACTCTCTTCATGGACTGTGATGCACTGTGTTACCTTGTCATGTGTCTCCAATGAGGCTATGCTGGCCCTTGGCAACTCTCTTCATGGACTGTGATGCACTGTGTTACCTTGTCATGTGTCTCCAATGAGGCTATGCTGGCCCTTGGCAACTCTCTTCATGGACTGTGATGCACTGTGTTACCTTGCCATGTGTCTCCAATGAGGCTATGCTGGCCCTTGGCAACTCTCTTCATGGACTGTGATGCACTGTGTTACCTTGTCATGTGTCTCCAATGGGGCTATGCTGGCCCTTGGCAACTCTCTTCATGGACTGTGATGCACTGTGTTACCTTGCCATGTGTCTCCAATGGGGCTATGCTGGCCCTTGGCAACTCTCTTCATGGACTGTGATGCACTGTGTTACCTTGTCATATGGCTCATATATTCCTTATTTTTACAAGATTATTTATAAACGTTGTGTATGTTTTCTTACATACTAATAAAATAAATTTTATTTCACAAATCTTTGTCCTCATTCTTCCTGTTATTTTTTGCAAGCTCTAGTTTATGTTGTTTATCCTTAAAGGGACCTAACAAATCTATTTGTTATAATGAAATCATATATGTAAGACAATAGTAAATGACTTTAAGATTAACATCTCCAATGTAATCTTATTATTTGTGTTTATATTATTTTCTCTTAGCTCTATCATTGCCTGATTATGATTAGCAGAGTAATTTCTTTATATATGTATATATATTTTTGTATTTGTGTATATATGTATATTTAAATGTTCATATCCATGTGTGTATTTATAAACTCTGCATGAATTGATGCACCTTTACAAAATGATCTGAGTATTGATACAATGATATAATCCCTGTAAAGTGTTCATTTTATTTAAATAGTATTGACTATGTGTATGCTCTTTTTAAAAACAAAATAATGTCCCTTTAAGTGATGTTGATCACTATTGTAAATGAATGTATTTCCATTTGTAAAGCGTTTTTGTCCTTTTTACAAGAACAAGGACATATAATTTTATTAATAAACAATCTTATTGTAATGTTGACAGCACCTGTATTTCATTTTCAAATCTATATTATTGTCAAAGTGTAACCAAATCAATCTCTGTGTGTAATACAAATAATGTAGATGATGAATATTAGTTAACTAATATGTTAACAAAATACATCTCCTCCCATATATGGCTATAGGTAGGCTGACCATAATTAAACTTGAATAAATGACACGTTTAATCAATACATGTATAACTATTGTTATTCAACAACAATCCAAACATATCTTAAAACATCAATGGCATATGTATTTCTCATGTGTATCTTTTAAATGTTAAAGATATACACCATAGCTATAGTTCAAGGGACAGTCAAGTCCGAAAAGATGATTCATGATTTGGTGACATTCCTAGATAGCAATCTACACACATACTAGTTCCTAAAATATAAATACGTTTCTTAATGATATGCCAAGATGTCACTGAGTCCTTGTATTGTCTGCGGTTTTTCAGCGATCTCGGATGCGCCATGTTGCTTAAGACGTCACCTGCCAGGCTGTCCAATGATTCCTTGTATTGACTGACGTTCTTACGTGATCAGGAATATGCCTTTTATTGGATTGCGTTTTGACGCGATCAAGGATGCGCCTTTTTTTTTTGGGCGTTCTTACGTGATCAATAATGTGCCTTTCATTGGATGGCGTTCTTACGTGATCAAGGAAGCGCCATGTTAAGACGGCACATGTAAAGTTAAAAAAACGTGTGATTGGATTGCGTAGTCCCGCAATATTTGTGCACGTTAAAAACGTTTGTGACTGCATGCAATTTTAAAAAGCTTGCGAATATGTATTATTTGCATCATGTTACATTGTTGACCCGTAGCTGATAAAGACCAACACATTCTCTTTTGCTGGATGTCTGGTTGAATCAACGAACGAAAGCAAAATGTTTTCATGCATAGGATATTTCTAGGCAAGTGCAAATCTCTACAGTCCATGTTTAATATGTTTGTCAACAATGTTCCTTTTTCTTAAAAATTAATGTTGTGTTTAATGTTGAACATATCTAATTAATAAATATGCGCTATTGTGTTTGAATAAAGTAATCAATATGCATTTATCATATGCTAAATATATGATGCCGACTTCTTCTAAATGTAATTTCGTTGTATATTTTATGAAAGGTTCATTAGACACTCACATTATAAATAAAAATATTTGATTTTGTCTCTAGTTAGATAGTCCATTGTTTAACCAATAGGTTTATTTTGTCTTGTGTTGTAAGAAAATGTAAGTTATTTTCTTACTCCTCGCAAAGCCAATGAGTTTCATGTGAGTACCATCTCCAGCTTTGTCCAGTTTGTGTAAAGGTTCTTTTCATATGTTAATGATGGGGTATTGTGTTTTACGGTTGTAATGGTGGTTCATCTATATTTAAAATATAGCTAACCCTATTTTATTTGCAAGTGTTTGAAGCTTTTTAATATTGCTATCAGTATATGTTAATCTTGTTGTTTGTAGTAGTGTCTATTACATACAGTTATGTAAAAAATATAGGATACTGTCCCTTGAATGCAAATGTTGTTTTTTTGTATCATGTATGAGATCCACATAGTTTAATCTTCAAATATATTTTTGTTAGCATATTTCACCCCCCCACTCCTAAAAGGAATTTAAACCATATTCATTGTTAAAATAAAAATAGTTACAATAAAATATTAACACAATAATGTCTCTTAAAGAAAATAGACTTTATTTAACACGTCAATATAAATGTGATTTTCAAATTTTTTTTGGAAAAAGTACATGTAGATATAGCAACAAGCTTAAAATGTGTTAGCATATGTAATGTTGTTAAAGGGACAGTTTAGAAAAAAAATTTTTTAACATTATTCGAAAAGTAAATTCTGTAATAACAAGGATATCAAATGTTTCTCAACAATTGAACATTTGTCTGGGTTTATTTAAATTTGCTATCTAAACCTATGAGGTTGGTGTGCTCATTTCTTAAATCTTGAAGAGTGCTTGTAATCATTATACAATTTGAGCACTAGAGGGCATTTGGATAGCATTTGTATATGTAAAACCTTGTGCTCATACAGCATATTATTGACCATGTATTGATCATTGATATCTAAAATGTTGTTATGTCAGAACAACAAATAAGTGGTCATTTTTCATAGTCATAGATACAAGGGTAAGCACATAAGTCACACATGTATTTCTCCATGTTTTGTTGTTTCAAACTTTATAATGCGTAATACAGTGTTTTCTTTGTAATCAATAATTTTCTGACTGTCCCTTTAAGCTGTGTTATTGGCATTCAAACAGTAATATGCCATCATGGATAATTGTTATGGTAATTTAGTTAGCGATTCGGGAAACAGTTTGGACATCACATCACAGAAACCAATCAATATCATGAACAAGGATAGGTATGTGATGATGTGGTTTTCACACACTTATAACCCACACTCTGCAAAGAATCTTCCTCCATGGACCCGGTCCCATAGAAGTCGATTATATACAGAGTGTGGTCCACAAGTGTATGAAAACCACATCATCACATACCTATCCATTACCCAAAAAAAATAATTTAAGATGGAAAAAAATACTTACTTCCTCTTCCTTCCCCTCTTCCCACGGGGCTGAGGCTCTGGGAGAGGCAACTGCCGACTCCGAAGAGTCCTCCTTGGAGCTGTTGTGGGAGGAGTGGAAGGAAGAGTACTGGGACGACCAAGGTGAGGAGTAGATGGCTGAGGAGGAGGAGGAGAAGATGGATGAGGAGGAGAAGATGGCTGAGGAGGAGGAGGAGTAGATGGCTGAGGAGGAGGAGGAGTAGATGGCTGAGGAGGAGGATGATGAGATGGGCCGGCAGGAGGAGATGGCCCAGCAGCAAGAGGCCCAGCAACAAGAGGCCCAGCAACAGGAGGTAGACCAGCATGCGCCTCCCGGAAAAATGTGAACATTTCCTGATGAAGATTGAACATTCTTGTTTGTCCTTCTTGTATTGTATTCAGTATACTGATTATTTCATTTTGGCCTTGAATTATTTGATTCTGCCCATCAAGTATTCTGCGTCGTCCTTCTATGTTTTCTATCCGGGAGGTACGCATCTGGTCTATGTACTCCAGTAGAACCCGCACCTCCGCTATTTCTTCTTGTTGTGCCTGTTGAACCCGTGCACGGCGGGGTGCCCGTGCACGGCGGAGTGCGGGTCTTTGAGGGACCTCGGGTTCCGCGGGTTCAGCGGGATCCTCCTGTGCTTCCGGGGCCTCTTGATCATCTCCCGTGCGCTGTTCGTCACGGGGGGCCTCTTCCCTCCGAAGTGGGAATTCCTCACCACCACTCTCATCCCGGGGAGATGCAGGAGGCTGTGCTGCCTCGTCCCCAGACTCTGTATATTAAAAAAAAAAGAAAAAAAGAAATGTATATATTAGCATATTTGCAAATAAAGTTTTAAATGACTTAGCTTACGATACAATTACAAATGCAGAATCATTAATCCACTTTGAAATCTAACAAACAATCAATTCTATTTCCGCTTTTTCTAAACAGTGTTTGTGATATCTGGTCAATGTGAATGTTTTTGCGTTTGTTTTCAGTCTGTTTAAATGCACACCTAACCTATAGCCTAGATACTGATGTAACCGCTAAGTAATAGAATGCGTGTAAACAGCGTAATAGCATTAATCTGATCCTTAACACATGAAACCCAATGTTTTATCTTTCATGATTTATAAGCATACATTTAGTATCAACTTTCGAATGTACTTTTGTTATCTAATTAGCTTCATTCTCTGGATATTCTTTGCTGAAAAGCATATCTAAATATGTTTATAAGATTCTGATTGTTAGCTGAATATAGCTGCCTCCTGTGATTGTTTCACCGTGTGCATGGCTATTTCTTCATTAAAATATATCTCAAGAATGAATCAAATTATGTAATATAAGTACATTTGAATGTTTTGTCAAATTGTATTCGCTACCTCAATCATGAAAGTAAATGTTTGCGTATAGTGTCCATTGAAATACATTCGTATGTGAAATTATTGTTCAATGAGCTTACCGTCAGATGAGAGTGGCAGGTTCCCGGTATCGATTCCTCCGATACCGACTACTTCCACCTCGGAGATGCTGGGCCGCAACATTTCCTCCCATCTGCAGTACTCCATTTCAAGGGCAGGGCCGCCACCGGTCCCTGCGGCATGTCGGGCCTCCAGGCTTAACTTTTTTTTAAGTTCAAGTTTACAGTCCCGGTACCGATGTTTGATGGAATCCATATCCCGGTTCCGGCCACCCACTGCATTGACTGCATTCCGAATCTCGTTCCAGAGCCTCCTCCTGTCAGTCGGGGTAGTCTTCTGGTGCTGCAGCATCCTATACCTGGCCATATAGGCCTCTACGAGGGCCTCCTTCTCCTCCATCGTAAACCTCGCCTCCCTAGTCGCCTTGGCCTTCCCCTGTGACGATGCCCTCTGTTTCCCGGACTGTGAAGCCCTACTCTGACCGCCACTGGGCCCAGCCACTTGGTCATCTTGAACCAAGTGGCTGGGTCCACCCACCGCTTCCACCCCCGCTTCCTGCCCCCCTTCCTGCCCCCCTTCCTGCCCTGTTCCTCTCCCCCTCCCTCTACTCCCCCCTCTACCTGTCCCCTGCCTGGCCTCCATCTCCTCCCTAAACTAAACCCCAAATAATCAAAAAAAAGTGAGTGTGATGAAATGAAAGGGGGTCAAAATAAAGAACTAAAAAGACAAAAAAGGTGCTTAAAGTGTGAGGGATGTAAAAAAAAAAAAGAGGGTAAGGAGTATTTAAATAAACGAAAAGAAGAAGACTAAAAGGAGGATATGTAAACTAAATGTAACTAGGGGATGGGTATGGGATGGGTATGGGGTATGGGATAAGAGTAAATGGGATGAAAGGGAATGGGACTACAAGGAATGGGGTATGGAGTGTAGTATGAGGGGGTAGGGGGTATGGAGTGTATGTAGTGTTATTGATAAGTGTATGTATGTATTGAATGTGTTTGCGTGTAAATGTGTTAAGTGTACAGATAAATCACTCGCTCGCTAACTAACACTACTTCTAATTCTCAATAACAAACACTCCCACTAACGCTCACTAACTACCACTAACTGACGCTCACACTAACAACTATCACTAATAACTCCCACTAACTCACTCACGCTCCCACTAACAGACTCTCTCCCACTCCCGCTAACTCCCACTAACTCACTCACTCTCTCACGCTAACACTACCAACTGACTATCTCACGCTAACACTACCAACTGACTCTCTCACGCTAACACTACCAACTGACTATCTCACGCTAACACTACCAACTGACTCTCTCACGCTAACACTACCAACTGACTCTCTCACACTAACACACTCTCAAAAATTCGCAAAATCTCTATTCTTAAATCTCCAAAGACCCACCAGCAACACAGTCAAAGAAGCCCTGCTTGTGTGGTGCTTATATACCCTGTGTAAATGTTTAATGATGTCCCAATTTCCATTGTAATTAGTGTTCAGGTGTGCTTTATTAGCAATTAATATTATTGCAATGTGTATTAGGTGTGTTAATTTGCGCATGCTCATTTTGAGTTGGTATTTGTGGAATGTGTAGAATGCGATGATGTCATAGTGGTCGTTTTCTCTAACATTGTCCAATAGTATTCTTTTTAAATGTGAATTTGCGATGGTGTGTTCTTCGTGAAGTGTTGTATATGTATGTTTTTCATAATATATAATGATATTGAATGCGATTTTTTTTTTAGTGTATGTATATATTTTTTATTCCTTGTTGTTATTGTGCGATTTTCCGCATCTTAAAGTATATGCGTATTCCCCGTATAAATAGTATTAAAACTTCCCCCGCTTGTGAATGTGTAATGCTTGTGTGCTTTGTTGATTGATTGATGTTGTGACATTTGCGGCGTGTTATTGTTGTGCATGATGTGGTATGCGTCATATGACCGAGCTGTGCGTATTCTCGCGAGATCGAGTGTTAGGTAAAAAAAGCTATTTTTTGACTTTCCCATTGATCTCTATGGGAGACTGTCTAACGCGGGCAGGATTACGCGTGTGACATACACGCGTTAGGAGCATCGTTAGATGGTCTTATATTAACTCTAAATACCGGAGTCAAACAATGACGTGCGTTAGACATAAAACACGCGTGGCGTTAACAGCCCATCTACCGCCGAACTCTAAATCTAGCCGATAGCTTGCACACAAGCGAGATTAGCAATCCACTGAGAAAAACCAGCACACGCTAATGTGCACTGGTATAACAAGTTAAGCGCAATGCGAACAAGAGCTCACGCTCACATTGCTAGGAAGCATTGAACTCACGAGAGTGCTCTTTCATAGGCTCGAATAGGAGCCTTGTTATGATGCTGTCAGACGGCATCAGAACCTAAGCGCAGCCAAGGGGGTAAGTAGCGCAGCGATGGCAGCAAATATAAATATATATGTATATACACATAGTAACACATAAGTATATATGTATATACACATAGTAACACATAAATATATATGTATATACACATAGTAACACATAAATATATATGTATATACACATAGTAACACATAAATATATATGTATATACACATAGTAACACATAAATATATATGTATATACACATAGTAACACATAAATATATATGTATATTCACGTAGTAACACATAAATATATATGTATATACACATAGTAACACATAAATATATATATGTATATACACATAATAACACAT
Source organism: Bombina bombina (assembly GCF_027579735.1). NCBI lineage: Eukaryota > Metazoa > Chordata > Amphibia > Anura > Bombinatoridae > Bombina > Bombina bombina. The sequence continues at coordinate 26,430,069 of NC_069500.1, read as the reverse complement.
AAATATATATGTATATACACATAATAACACATAAATATATATGTATATACACATAGTAACACATAAATATATATGTATATACACATAATAACACATAAATATATATGTATATACACATACTAACACATAAATATATATGTATATACACATACTAACACATAAATATATATGTATATACACATACTAACACATAAATATATATGTATATACACTTATTAACACATAAATATATATGTATATACACATACTAACACATAAATATATATGTATGTACACATAGTAACACATAAATATATATGTATATACACATAATAACACATAAATATATATGTATATACACATAGTAACACATAAATATATATGTATATACACATAATAACACATACATATATATGTATATACACATAATAACACATAAATATATATGTATATACACATAGTAACACATAAATATATATGTATATACACATAATAACACATAAATATATATGTATATACACATAGTAACACATAAATATATATGTATATACACATAATAACACATAAATATATATGTATATACACATAATAACACATAAATATATATGTATATACACATAGTAACACATAAATATATATGTATATACACATAATAACACATAAATATATATGTATATACACATAGTAACACATAAATATATATGTATATACACATAATAACACATACATATATATGTATATACACATAGTAATACATAAATATATATGTATATACACATACTAACACATACATTTATATGTATATACACATACTAACACATAAATATATATGTATATACACATAATAACACATAAATATATATGTATATACACATAGTAACACATACATATATATGTATATACACATAATAACACATACATATATATGTATATACACATAGTAACACATAAATATATATGTATATACACATAGTAACACATAAATATATATGTATATACACATAGTAACACATAAATATATATGTATATACACATAGTAACACATAAATATATATGTATATACACATAGTAACACATAAATATATATGTATATAAGCATAGTAACACATAAATATATATGTATATACACATAGTAACACATAAATATATATGTATATACACATACTAACACATAAATATATATGTATATACACATAGTAACACATAAATATATATGTATATACACATACTAACACATAAATATATATGTATATACACATAGTAACACATAAATATATATGTATATACACATACTAACACATAAATATATATGTATATACACATAGTAACATAAATATATATGTATATACACATAATAACACATAAATATATATGTATATACACATAGTAACACATAAATATATATGTATATACACATAGTAACACATAAATATATATGTATATACACATAGTAACACATAAATATATCTGTATATACACATATTAACACATAAATATATATGTATATACACATACTAACACATAAATATATATGTATATACACATAGTAACACATAAATATATATGTATATACACATAGTAACACATAAATATATATGTATATACACATAGTAACACATAAATATATCTGTATATACACATATTAACACATAAATATATATGTATATACACATACTAACACATAAATATATATGTATATACACATAATAACACATAAATATATATGTATATACACATAGTAACACATAAATATATATGTATATACACATAGTAACACATAAATATATATGTATATACACATAGTAACACATAAATATATCTGTATATACACATATTAACACATAAATATATATGTATATACACATACTAACACATAAATATATATGTATATACACATAATAACACATAAATATATATGTATATACACATAGTAACACATAAATATATATGTATATACACATAGTAACACATAAATATATATGTATATACACTTACTAACACATAAATATATATGTATATACACATAGTAACACATAAATATATATGTATATACACATAGTAACACATAAATATATATATGTATATACACATACTAACACCTAAATATATATGTATATACACATAGTAACACATAAATATATATGTATATACACATAGTAACACATAAATATATATGTATATACACATAGTAACACATAAATATATATATGTATATACACATACTAACACCTAAATATATATGTATATACACATAGTAACACATAAATATATATATGTATATACACATACTAACACCTAAATATATATGTATATACACATAGTAACACATAAATATATATATGTATATACACATACTAACACCTAAATATATATGTATATACACATAGTAACACATAAATATATATGTATATACACATAGTAACACATAAATATATATATGTATATACACATACTAACACCTAAATATATATGTATATACACATATTAACACATAATAATATATGTATATACACATAGTAACACATAAATATATATGTATATACACATAATAACACATAAATATATATGTATATACACATACTAACACATAAATATATATGTATATACACATAGTAACACATAAATATATATGTATATACACATAGTAACACATAAATATTTATGTATATACACATAGTAACACATAAATATATATGTATATACACATACTAACACATAAATATATATGTATATACACATAGTAACACATAAATATATATGTATATACACATAGTAACACATAAATATATATGTATATACACATAGTAACACATAAATATATATGTATATACACATAGTAACACATAAATATATATGTATATACACATACTAACACATAAATATATATGTATATACACATACTAACACATAAATATATATGTATATACACATACTAACACATAAATATATATGTATATACACATAGTAACACATAAATATATATGTATATACACATACTAACACATAAATATATATGTATATACACATAGTAACACATAAATATATATGTATATACACATAGTAACACATAAATATATATGTATATTCACGTAGTAACACATAAATATATATGTATATACACATAGTAATTGTAACACATAAATATATATGTATATACACATACTAACACATAAATATATATGTATATACACATAGTAACACATAAATATATATGTATATACACATAGTAACACATAAATATATATGTATATACACATAGTAACACATAAATATATATGTATATACACATAGTAACACATAAATATATATGTATATACACATAGTAACACATAAATATATATGTATATACACATAGTAACACATAAATATATATGTATATACACATAGTAACACATAAATATATATGTATATACACATAGTAACACATAAATATATATGTATATACACATAGTAACACATAAATATATATGTATATACACATAATAACACATAAATATATATGTATATACACATAGTAATACATAAATATATATGTATATACACATACTAACACATAAATATATATGTATATACACTTATTAACACATAAATATATATGTATATACACATACTAACACATAAATATATATGTATGTACACATAGTAACACATAAATATATATGTATATACACATAATAACACATAAATATATATGTATATACACATAGTAACACATAAATATATATGTATATACACATAATAACACATACATATATATGTATATACACATAATAACACATAAATATATATGTATATACACATAGTAACACATAAATATATATGTATATACACATAATAACACATAAATATATATGTATATACACATAGTAACACATAAATATATATGTATATACACATAATAACACATAAATATATATGTATATACACATAATAACACATAAATATATATGTATATACACATAGTAACACATAAATATATATGTATATACACATAATAACACATAAATATATATGTATATACACATAGTAACACATAAATATATATGTATATACACATAATAACACATACATATATATGTATATACACATAGTAATACATAAATATATATGTATATACACATACTAACACATACATTTATATGTATATACACATACTAACACATAAATATATATGTATATACACATAATAACACATAAATATATATGTATATACACATAGTAACACATACATATATATGTATATACACATAATAACACATACATATATATGTATATACACATAGTAACACATAAATATATATGTATATACACATAGTAACACATAAATATATATGTATATACACATAGTAACACATAAATATATATGTATATACACATAGTAACACATAAATATATATGTATATACACATAGTAACACATAAATATATATGTATATAAGCATAGTAACACATAAATATATATGTATATACACATAGTAACACATAAATATATATGTATATACACATACTAACACATAAATATATATGTATATACACATAGTAACACATAAATATATATGTATATACACATACTAACACATAAATATATATGTATATACACATAGTAACACATAAATATATATGTATATACACATACTAACACATAAATATATATGTATATACACATAGTAACATAAATATATATGTATATACACATAATAACACATAAATATATATGTATATACACATAGTAACACATAAATATATATGTATATACACATAGTAACACATAAATATATATGTATATACACATAGTAACACATAAATATATCTGTATATACACATATTAACACATAAATATATATGTATATACACATACTAACACATAAATATATATGTATATACACATAGTAACACATAAATATATATGTATATACACATAGTAACACATAAATATATATGTATATACACATAGTAACACATAAATATATCTGTATATACACATATTAACACATAAATATATATGTATATACACATACTAACACATAAATATATATGTATATACACATAATAACACATAAATATATATGTATATACACATAGTAACACATAAATATATATGTATATACACATAGTAACACATAAATATATATGTATATACACATAGTAACACATAAATATATCTGTATATACACATATTAACACATAAATATATATGTATATACACATACTAACACATAAATATATATGTATATACACATAATAACACATAAATATATATGTATATACACATAGTAACACATAAATATATATGTATATACACATAGTAACACATAAATATATATGTATATACACTTACTAACACATAAATATATATGTATATACACATAGTAACACATAAATATATATGTATATACACATAGTAACACATAAATATATATATGTATATACACATACTAACACCTAAATATATATGTATATACACATAGTAACACATAAATATATATGTATATACACATAGTAACACATAAATATATATGTATATACACATAGTAACACATAAATATATATATGTATATACACATACTAACACCTAAATATATATGTATATACACATAGTAACACATAAATATATATATGTATATACACATACTAACACCTAAATATATATGTATATACACATAGTAACACATAAATATATATATGTATATACACATACTAACACCTAAATATATATGTATATACACATAGTAACACATAAATATATATGTATATACACATAGTAACACATAAATATATATATGTATATACACATACTAACACCTAAATATATATGTATATACACATATTAACACATAATAATATATGTATATACACATAGTAACACATAAATATATATGTATATACACATAATAACACATAAATATATATGTATATACACATACTAACACATAAATATATATGTATATACACATAGTAACACATAAATATATATGTATATACACATAGTAACACATAAATATTTATGTATATACACATAGTAACACATAAATATATATGTATATACACATACTAACACATAAATATATATGTATATACACATAGTAACACATAAATATATATGTATATACACATAGTAACACATAAATATATATGTATATACACATAGTAACACATAAATATATATGTATATACACATAGTAACACATAAATATATATGTATATACACATACTAACACATAAATATATATGTATATACACATACTAACACATAAATATATATGTATATACACATACTAACACATAAATATATATGTATATACACATAGTAACACATAAATATATATGTATATACACATACTAACACATAAATATATATGTATATACACATAGTAACACATAAATATATATGTATATACACATAGTAACACATAAATATATATGTATATTCACGTAGTAACACATAAATATATATGTATATACACATAGTAATTGTAACACATAAATATATATGTATATACACATACTAACACATAAATATATATGTATATACACATAGTAACACATAAATATATATGTATATACACATGGTAACACATACATATATAGGTATATACACATAGTAACACATAAATATATATGTATATACACATGGTAACACATACATATATAGGTATATACACATACTAACACATAAATATATATGTATATACACATACTAACACATAAATATATATGTATATACACATACTAACACATAAATATATATGTATATACACAACGTAACACATAAATATATATGTATATAAACATAAAAACACATAAATATATATATATATACACATAGTAACACATAAATATATATGTATATACACATACTAACACATAAATATATATGTATATAAACATAGTAACACATAAATATATATGTATATACACATAGTAACACATAAATATATCTGTATATACACATATTAACACATAATAATATATGTATATACACATAGTAACACATAAATATATCTGTATATACACATAGTAACACATAAATATATATGTATATACACATACTAACACATAAATATATATGTATATACACATATTAACACATAAATATATATGTATATACACATAGTAACACATAAATATATATGTATATACACACAGTAACACATAAATATATATGTATATACACATAGTAACACATAGATATATATGTATATACACATACTAACACATAAATATATATGTATATACACATACTAACACATAAATATATATGTATATACACATATTAACACATAAATATATCTGTATATACACATACTAACACATAAATATATATGTATATACACATACTAACACATAAATATATATGTATATACACATAGTAACACATAAATATATATGTATATACACACAGTAACACATAGATATATATGTATATACACATAGTAACACATAAATATATATGTATATACACACAGTAACACATAAATATATATGTATATACACATACTAACACATAAATATATATGTATATACACATACTAACACATAAATATATATGTATATACACATAGTAACACATAAATATATATGTATATACACATACTAACACATAAATATATATGTATATACACATATTAACACATAAATATATATGTATATACACATACTAACACATAAATATATATGTATATACACATACTAACACATAAATATATATGTATATACACATACTAACACATAAATATATATGTATATACACATATTAACACATAAATATATATGTATATACACATAGTAACACATAAATATACATATATATACACATACTAACACATAAATATATATGTATATACACATACTAACACATAAAAATATATGTATATACACATAGTAACACATAAATATATATGTATATACACATAGTAACACATAAATATATATGTATATACACATATTAACACATAAATATATATGTATATACACATAGTAACACATAAATATATATATGTATATACACATAGTAACACATAAATATATATGTATATACACATAGTAACACATAAATATATATGTATATACACATAGTAACACATAAATATATATGTATATACACATAATAACCCCATAAATATATATGTACTGTATATACACATAGTAACACATAAATATATATGTATATACACATAGTAACACATAAATATATATATGTATATACACATAGTAACACATAAATATATATGTATATACACATAGTAACACATAAATATATATGTATATACACATACTAACACATAAATATATATGTATATACACATATTAACACATAAATATATATGTATATACACATAGTAACACATAAATATATATATGTATATACACATAGTAACACATAAATATATATGTATATACACATAGTAACACATAAATATATATGTATATACACATAGTAACACATAAATATATATGTATATACACATAATAACCCCATAAATATATATGTACTGTATATACACATAGTAACACATAAATATATATGTATATACACATAGTAACACATAAATATATATGTATATACACAGAGTAACACATAAATATATATGTATATACACATACTAACACATAAATATATATGTATATACACATAGTAACACATACATATATATGTATATACACATAGTAACACATAAATATATATGTATATACACATAGTAACACATAAATATATATGTATATACACATACTAACACATAAATATATATGTATATACACATACTAACACATAAATATATATATGTATATACACATAGTAACACATAAATATATATGTATATACACATACTAACACATAAATATATATGTATATACACATAGTAACACATAAATATATATATGTATATACACATAGTAACACATAAATATATATGTATATACACATACTAACACATAAATATATATGTATATACACATACTAACACATAAATATATATGTATATACACATAGTAACACATAAATATATATGTATATACACATACTAACACATAAATATATATGTGTATACACATACTAACACATAAATATATATGTATATACACATAGTAACACATAAATATATATGTATATACACATAGTAACACATAAATATATATGTATATACACATAGTAACACATAAATATATATGTATATACACATAGTAACACATAAATATATATATGTATATACACATAGTAACACATAAATATATATGTATATACACATAGTAACACATAAATATATATGTATATACACATAGTAACACATAAATATATATGTATATACACATACTAACACATAAATATATATATGTATATACACATACTAACACATAAATATATATGTATATACACATACTAACACATAAATATATATGTATATACACATAATAACACATAAATATATATGTATATACACATACTAACACATAAATATATATGTATATACACATAGTAACACATAAATATATATGTATATACACATAGTAACACATAAATATACTGTATATACACATACTAACACATAAATATATATGTATATACACATAGTAACACATAAATATATATGTATATACACATAGTAACACATAAATATACTGTATATACACATACTAACACATAAATATATATGTATATACACATAGTAACACATAAATATATATGTATATACACATAGTAACACATAAATATATATGTATATACACATAGTAACACATAAATATATATATGTATATACACATAGTAACACATAAATATATATGTATATACACATAGTAACACATAAATATATATGTATATACACATAGTAACACATAAATATATATGTATATACACATACTAACACATACATATATATGTATATACACATAGTAACACATAAATATATATGTATATACACATACTAACACATAAATATATATGTATATACACATACTAACACATAAATATATATGTATATACACATAGTAACGCATAAATATATATTTATATACACATACTAACACATACATATATATGTATATACACATACTAACACATAAATATATATGTATATACACATACTAACACATAAATATATATGTATATACACATAGTAACACATAAATATATATGTATATACACATACTAACACATAAATATATATGTATATACACATAGTAACACATAAATATATATGTATATACACATACTAACACATAAATATATATGTATATACACATACTAACACATAAATATATATGTATATACACATACTAACACATAAATATATATGTATATACACATACTAACACATAAATATATATGTATATACACATACTAACACATAAATATATATGTATATACACATAGTAACACATAAATATATATGTATATACACATAGTAACACATACATATATATTTATATACACATACTAACACATACATATATATGTATATACACATACTAACACATAAATATATATGTATATACACATACTAACACATAAATATATATGTATATACACATAGTAACACATAAATATATATGTATATACACATACTAACACATAAATATATATGTATATACACATACTAACACATAAATATATATGTATATACACATACTAACACATAAATATATATGTATATACACATACTAACACATAAATATATATGTATATACACATACTAACACATAAATATATATGTATATACACATAGTAACACATAAATATATATGTATATACACATAGTAACACATAAATATATATGTATATACACATACTAACACATAAATATATATGTATATACACATACTAACACATAAATATATATGTATATACACATACTAACACATAAATATATATGTATATACACATAGTAACACATAAATATATATGTATATACACATACTAACACATAAATATATATGTATATACACATAGTAACACATAAATATATATGTATATACACATAGTAACACATAAATATATATATATATATGTACTGTATATACACATATTAACACATAAATATATATGTATATACACATAATAACACATAAATATATATGTATATACACATAGTAACACATAAATATATATGTATATACACATTGTAACACATAAATATATATGTATATACACATAGTAACACATAAATATATATGTATATACACATTGTAACACATAAATATATATGTATATACACATAGTAACACATAAATATATATGTATATACACATAGTAACACATAAATATATCTGTATATACACATAGTAACACATAAATATATATGTATATACACATAATAACACATAAATATATATGTATATACACATAGTAACACATAAATATATATGTATATACACATAGTAACACATAAATATATCTGTATATACACATAGTAACACATAAATATATATGTATATACACATAATAACACATAAATATATATGTATATACACATACTAACACATAAATATATATGTATATACACATAGTAACACATAAATATATATGTATATACACATACTAACACATAAATATATATGTATATACACATAGTAACACATAAATATATATATGTATATACACATAGTAACACATAAATATATATGTATATACACATTGTAACACATAAATATATATGTATATACACACAGTAACACATAAATATATATGTATATACACACAGTAACACATAAATATATATGTATATACACATAGTAACACATAAATATATATGTATATACACATAGTAACACATAAATATATATGTATATACACATAGTAACACATAAATATATATGTATATACACATAGTAACACATAAATATATATGTATATACACATACTAACACATAAATATATATGTATATACACATACTAACACATAAATATATATGTATATACACATACTAACACATAAATATATATGTATATACACATTGTAACACATAAATATATATGTATATACACATAGTAACACATAAATATATATGTATATACACATACTAACACATAAATATATATGTATATACACATTGTAACACATAAATATATATGTATATACACATAGTAACACATAAATATATATGTATATACACATAGTAACACATAAATATATATGTATATACACATAGTAACACATAAATATATATGTATATACACATACTAACACATAAATATATATGTATATACACATACTAACACATAAATATATATGTATATACACATACTAACACATAAATATATATGTATATACACATACTAACACATAAATATATATGTATATAAACATACTAACACATAAATATATATGTATATACACATTGTAACACATAAATATATATGTATATACACATATTAACACATAAATATATATGTATATACACATAGTAACACATAAATATATATGTATATACACATATTAACACATAAATATATATGTATATACACATACTAACACATAAATATATATGTATATACACATAGTAACACATAAATATATATGTATATACACATAGTAACACATAAATATATATGTATATAAACATAGTAACACATAAATATATATGTATATACACATAGTAACACATAAATATATATGTATATACACATACTAACACATAAATATATATGTATATACACATAGTAACACATAAATATATATGTATATACACATAGTAACACATAAATATATATGTATATACACATAGTAACACATAAATATATATGTATATACACATACTAACACATAAATATATATGTATATACACATAGTAACACATAAATATATATGTATATACACATAGTAACACATAAATATATATGTATATAAACATAGTAACACATAAATATATATGTATATACACATAGTAACACATAAATATATATGTAAATACACATAGTAACACATAAATATATATGTATATAAACATAGTAACACATAAATATATATGTATATACACATACTAACACATAAATATATATGTATATACACATAGTAACACATAAATATATATGTATATACACATACTAACACATAAATATATATGTATATACACATACTAACACATAAATATATATGTATATACACATAATAACACATAAATATATATGTATATACACATACTAACACATAAATATATATATGTATATACACATAGTAACACATAAATATATATGTATATACACATAGTAACACATAAATATATATGTATATACACATAATAACACATAAATATATATGTATATACACATACTAACACATAAATATATATGTATATACACATAATAACACATAAATATATATGTATATACACATAATAACACATAAATATATATGTATATACACATAGTAACACATAAATATATATGTATATACACATAGTATCACATAAATATATATGTATATGCACATAATAACACATAAATATATATCTATATACACATATTAACACATAAATATATATGTATATACACATACTAACACATACATATATATGTATATACACATACTACCACATAAATATATATGTATATACACATACTAACACATAAGTATATATGTATATACACATACTAACACATAAATATATATGTATATACACATAATAACACATAAATATATATGTATATACACATAATAACACATAAATATATATGTATATACACATAATAACACATAAATATATATGTATATACACATAATAACACATAAATATATATGTATATACACATACTAACACATAAATATATATGTATATACACATAATAACACATAAATATATATGTATATACACATAATAACACATAAATATATATGTATATACACATAGTAACACATAAATATATATGTATATACACATACTAACACATAAATATATATGTATATACACATAGTAACACATAAATATATATGTATATACACATAATAACACATAAGTATATATGTATATACACATACTAACACATAAGTATATATGTATATACACATACTAACACATACATATATATGTATATACACATACTACCACATAAATATATATGTATATACACATACTAACACATAAGTATATATGTATATACACATACTAACACATAAATATATATGTATATACACATAATAACACATAAATATATATGTATATACACATAATAACACATAAATATATATGTATATACACATAATAACACATAAATATATATGTATATACACATAATAACACATAAATATATATGTATATACACATACTAACACATAAATATATATGTATATACACATAATAACACATAAATATATATGTATATACACATAGTAACACATAAATATATATGTATATACACATACTAACACATAAATATATATGTATATACACATAGTAACACATAAATATATATGTATATACACATAGTAACACATAAATATATATGTATATACACATATTAACACATAAATATATATGTATATACACATAGTAACACATAAATATATATGTATATACACATACTAACACATAAATATATATGTATATACACATAACACATAAATATATATGTATATACACATAGTAACACATAAATATATATATGTATATACACATAATAACACATAAATATATATGTATATACACATAATAACACATAAATATATATGTATATACACATAGTAACACATAAATATATATGTATATACACATAATAACACATAAATATATATGTATATACACATAGTAACACATAAATATATATGTATATACACATATTAACACATAAATATATCTGTATATACACATATTAACACATAAATATATATGTATATACACATAGTGACACATAAATATATATGTATATACACATACTAACACATAAATATATATGTATATACACATAGTAACACATAAATATATATGTATATACACATAATAACACATAAATATATATGTATATACACATATTAACACATAAATATATCTGTATATACACATATTAACACATAAATATATATGTATATACACATAGTAACACATAAATATATATGTATATACACATATTAACACATAATAATATATGTATATACACATATTAACACATAAATATATATGTATATATACATAGTAACACATAAATATATATGTATATACACATAATAACACATAAATATATATGTATATACACATAGTAACACATAAATATATCTGTATATACACATAGTAACACATAAATATATATGTATATACACATAGTAACACATAAATATATATGTATATACACATAGTAACACATAAATATATATGTATATACACACAGTAACACATAAATATATATGTATATACACAAAGTAACACATAAATATATATGTATATACACATACTAACACATAAATATATATGTATATACACATACTAACACATAAATATATATGTATATACACATAATAACACATAAATATATATGTACTGTATATACACATAGTAACACATAAATATAGATGTATATACACATAGTAACACATAAATATATCTGTATATACACATAGTAACACATAAATATATATGTATATACACATAGTAACACATAAATATATATGTATATACACATAGTAACACATAAATATATATGTATATACACATAATAACACATAAATATATATGTATATACACATAGTAACACATAAATATATATGTATATACACATAATAACACATAAATATACATGCATATACACATAGTAACACATAAATATATATGTATACACACATACTAACACATAAATATATATGTATATACACATAATAACACATAAATATACATGCATATACACATAGTAACACATAAATATATATGTATATACACATACTAACACATAAATATATATGTATATACACATAGTAACACATAAATATATATGTATATACACATAGTAACACATAAATATATATGTATATACACATAGTAACACATAAATATATATGTATATACACATAGTAACACATAAATATATATGTATATACACATACTAACATAAATATATATGTATATACACATACTAACATAAATATATATGTATATACACATACTAACACATAAATATATATGTATATACACATAGTAACACATAAATATATATGTATATACACATACTAACACATAAATATATATGTATATACACATAATAACACATAAATATACATGCATATACACATAGTAACACATAAATATATATATGTATACACACATAGTAACACATAAATATATCTGTATATACACATACTAACACATAAATATATATGTATATAAGCATAGTAACACATAAATATATATGTATATACACATAGTAACACATAAATATATATGTATATACACATAGTAACACATAAATATATATGTATATACACATAATAACACATAAATATATATGTATATACACATATCAACACATAAATATATATGTATATATACACATAGTAACACATAAATATATATGTATATACACATATTAACACATAAATATATATGTATATACACATACTAACACATAAATATATATGTATATACACATAGTAACACATAAATATATATGTATATACACATAATAACACATAAATATATATGTATATACACATAGTAACACATAAATATATATGTATATACACATAGTAACACATAAATATATAAATACACATAATAACACATAAATATATATTTATATACACATATCAACACATAAATATATATGTATATATACACATAGTAACACATAAATATATATGTATATACACATACTAACACATAAATATACATGTATATACACATATTAACACATAAATATATATGTATATACACATAGTAACACATAAATATATATGTATATACACATACTAACACATACATATATATGTATATACACATACTAACACATAAATATATATTTATATACACATAGTAACACATAAATATATATATGTATAAACACATAGTAACACATAAATATATATGTATATACACATATTAACACATACATTTATATGTATATACACATAGTAACACATAAATATATATGTTTATACAAATACTAACAAATAAATATATATGTATATACACATAGTAATATAGAAAAGCGGTAGTCCTGGAGAGTATAATTAAAACGTCTTTATTTCAAACTCAGATTTAAAACGAATGGCAATCACAAGTAAAAGCATAACAGGTGTGGCACTGTTTGGCTTACGCGTTTCGGCTGGGAGCCGTAGTCATAGCCTATAGTGCTATGTGACACACCTCTCTAAATACTCATACCTAAAATCCTATTGGTTAAAAAATGAAACACACCTGTTAATTCCCTACTCTATACACAGTGAAACTAATATATACACAACCTCCAAAGCAATTAAACCTTAACAAATGTGCCAGGTACAGAATTCACTTTTGCAGGGAATAAGCATATTGCGGAATAAGAGATACACATCAAAACCTCAATGGAATAATACATAAAGACAAAATAAAGATAGTGCGATATAAAATATGGCAAACTCAGAGAATACAATGTGTACCACTATTAGCTATACATACTATCACTGCACAAAAAAATATACGGGGTCAGAAAACAAAACGTGTATTACACATTGAAAGTATATTACTATTCATGGTGGACCCTAACCCTATAACATAACTATCAATCATAATGGTATGAAATAATGTAGGGTAAAATTTCTAAAACAATGTTGCATGATTGTCCTAAGTATTCAAGGGTAAGGTATATATGTAAAAGGTGAAACTACCTAAATAGCACAAGTGATTACAAGGTCCTAAAATGATAAATATGACATGCATAGGAGAGGCTCACAGAGAGCTGAAAAGCCCTGAACAGTTACCACAAATTCATGATATCATACTTGGAGTTGAGACCATTTGGAATACGAGTGCCCATTGTAAAAATCCAATGTGCCTCTCTCAACTCCAGTATGCGATCTATGGAGCCACCCCTTTTAGGTCTGTGAACCCTTTCTATAGCGCTCCAGGAAAAGGAAGAAAGGTTCCCTCCATGGTATACCCCAAAATGCTGGACTACAGGGGTACTTGATTTAACTGTAGTGAAAGAGGAAAGGTGTTCCCTAATTCTGGTGTTTACTTCTCTGGAGGTGAGACCTATGTATTGAATTTTACATGAGGAGCAATTAAGTACATAAATAACATTGGTACATGTACAGTTTAAGAGTGTTTTGATGTTAAATGTTTTTCCTGTAACATAACTGGTAAATGTATTTCCAGTGCGTGCAAAGTCACACGGTTTGCATTTCCTATGGCCGCATTTATGCATGCCCTGATGTCTAATCCAAGCACAAGCGTCATTAGTCTTAGTGGGCAGCATAGTTGGGGATAGCTGGGAGCCCAATGTGGGACCTTTCCTATATGCACACCTAACACCACTTTTAACCGTTTCAATTAGTTTATCATCTGCGTTAAGGATTTTAAAGTGCTTGCGTATAATGGAACAAATATCATTATATTGTCCACTATGTGTGGTGACAAACGTCACTCCATCAAAGGGCTTAGAATCATTTGTCTGTTTGTCTACCAAAAGACTGTCTCTGGTTTTGGAGCTCACCAAGTGTTTAGCCTTACAAATGGCTTTTATTGGATATCTACGTTGTTGTAGCCTAGATTCAAGGTCCCTGGCTAGAGTCTTAAAGTCACTGTCATCTGAACAGTTTCTTTTTAATCTGATCATCTCCCCTTTAGCAATTGCTTCTGGGACATGTTTCGGATGGCAGCTAGTCCCGAATAGGACTGAATTCCCTGAGATGGGTTTCCTGTAGGAAACTGTTTTAACTTTACCATCTGGGAGCCCTATAAGGGTAAGATCTAGAAAATTGGCACTTTTGTCATTAAATTCAAATGTAAATTTGAGATTCATGTCATTCGAATTCAGGGATGAACAGAATTCTAAAGCTTGCTGTTGGGTTCCTGTCCATATGAAGATCAGATCGTCTATATATCTTCTATATGTGGATATATAGACACGAAAAGGGTTACTATCTCCAAAGATGTGGAAGAACTCCCAGAATCCTAGGAACAGATTTGCATAAGATGGGGCAAATTTTGCCCCCATCGCTGTTCCACACCTTTGGAGATAGTACACCCCCTCAAACACAAAAAAGTTGTGTGTAAGGAGGAACCCCACAACCTTCACAATGAAACAATTAAAATCTTCAGTGTAATTACCAAAATTGTCTAAGAAAAAACAAATTGCCTTCAAACCTATGGACGAAATGGCTCACACCTCTATACACCCTCCTATACAGCAATTTTACTCTTTGATGCCCTATTCAGCAAGACATGAAGGGACTGCTAATAGTGAAGTGATATTTTCTGAGGATAAAAGTGTACTAGCACTTAGTTCACTCTTTGACATGATGGAAGATCTGCTCATTAAGGAATCCAAACTTCAGTGGGATATTTGGACAATTGAGAAATATCGATCATTACAAATGATCCCCAGAGGTCTACGTATTTTTAAATTCCCAACTTTTGATGTGGACTGTAATGATAAAGACTTTGTGGAAGAATGGAACAAAGTATTATCTAATTGCTCACTGAACCTGATGCTTCTTATGTTACAATATAAAGTTAAGCAACTTGATAAAATTAAGTCAGAAATTGCAGAGTTACAGGCAGAACTTAATTTACGCAGCACAGTATCAGATTTTGCCAAATTTGACAATATTCTTAGAGGTATCTTAGCTACTAGCAGATCAACTATCATGGAGAGAAAGCACACTAAATTTTTGAGAGATAAGAATGATTATCTTAACAACACAGTGTATATATGGAGTAAAAAACAAAGGTCCACATTAAGACAAAATCAGCCTAGATTTGGGGGGAGAGGAAGGGGACGTAGGAACAGACAAAGACAGACAAATAATAATAGAAATGTAACGTTTTCTGGAAGTGATACTGAGTATAGTACTGATGGCAGTGATGAAATATCAAACATTCAAACATCAGGTGTAACTGCCAGTATTATCACTAGCGAACCTCAGTGTGTAGGAGAGATACAAAGTAACTCACAACCTGTACATAGGTCTATAACCACTCCCCAACCACATTTAGCAGAGACATCTCATAATATAACTCCCCAAACTAACTCTAATTACTCCATGTATCCTATACCTGTATCCCAGTCAGGTCTACATGTTAATGCCATACAAACAGGAAACATAGGCCTTATGGAACAGGTTTTTCCCCAGGACCAGATCCCACACAAAGGGGGAGGGAGAAAGTCCAAAACACAGTCTTATCACAACTCGCAGGGACAGCAGAGATACCAGCTGAGACAAGTCAAACCAATCTCAAAGTACAAATAGATGCTACATATAGTAATGTTATTAATTTATCTTCCACATTGCTTACTGTTGATCAATTAAAAGTACTTAGTCTGGGGCTTAACTTTTCACCTACCAATGACTTCGATGTGTTTAAAACCTTATTGGATCTCAATAAATTTACCAGAAATATAACTTTAAAAAAATATTTTTCCACTACTAGTGAAGTCAGTGATAATGAACAACAGGGGACTTCGACTTATAATGAGTCTCTCTCCTTCTCACAAACATGTGATGTGGTCTCTTTGCAACAATTACAGTCAGAATCTATTCATAACACGCAAGGCACTCTTAGTAGAGGCCCCCTGATGAAGGGAAAATCTACTTTTTACCCCATACAGGTTAGGGGTAATGTTATAGAAACCTTTTACAACAGGGTTGAACAAGATCTGATTGCTCTCAAACAGTCCAAGAAACGACCTAAAAACAACCTAAGTTTCAGGGAAAGAGCAGCAGTCAAAGAGTTAAAAGATAACTCTAGTATCACCATAAGAAAAGCCGATAAAGGAGGTATGACTGTTGTTCTTGACCGTGAAACTTATGTGGCTGAAGCATTAAGGCAACTCAACAATAGGGAGGAATACTCCATCCTTAAAGGTGACCCCACCTCTGTCTTCAGGAGGGAGCTTGTGGATCTTTTGGATGAGGGTGTGGAATCAGGGTTCATTGATCGAACTACCTTTGCATACCTGGTCCCTGATTTTCCAAAAATTCCTGCCTTCCACCATTTTCCGAAGGTCCACAAGTCCCTCCTTGAAGTTAAAGGTCGCCCAATTGTAAGTGGGGTTGATTCCCTGCTGTGTAATTTATCTGAGTGGGTGGACAGCATCCTACAGCCAATGGTTATTTCATTACCCTCGCACTTGCGAGATACAAAACATGTTTTGCAGTTAATGAAAAATGTAGTCTGGACACCACAATCCAGATGGGTAACTGTGGATGCTGTCTCACTCTACTCTTGTATACCCCATGACATAGGTTTGAAGGCAATTTGTTTTTTCTTAGACAATTTTGGTAATTACACTGAAGATTTTAATTGTTTCATTGTGAAGGTTGTGGGGTT
The DNA here is from genome assembly GCF_027579735.1 of Bombina bombina. Taxonomy (NCBI): domain Eukaryota; kingdom Metazoa; phylum Chordata; class Amphibia; order Anura; family Bombinatoridae; genus Bombina; species Bombina bombina. The sequence continues at coordinate 26,408,641 of NC_069500.1, read as the reverse complement.
CCTCCTTACACACAACTTTTTTGTGTTTGAGGGGGTGTACTATCTCCAAAGGTGTGGAACAGCGATGGGGGCAAAATTTGCCCCATCTTATGCAAATCTGTTCCTAGGATTCTGGGAGTTCTTCCACATCTTTGGAGATAGTAACCCTTTTCGTGTCTATATATCCACATATAGAAGATATATAGACGATCTGATCTTCATATGGACAGGAACCCAACAGCAAGCTTTAGAATTCTGTTCATCCCTGAATTCGAATGACATGAATCTCAAATTTACATTTGAATTTAATGACAAAAGTGCCAATTTTCTAGATCTTACCCTTATAGGGCTCCCAGATGGTAAAGTTAAAACAGTTTCCTACAGGAAACCCATCTCAGGGAATTCAGTCCTATTCGGGACTAGCTGCCATCCGAAACATGTCCCAGAAGCAATTGCTAAAGGGGAGATGATCAGATTAAAAAGAAACTGTTCAGATGACAGTGACTTTAAGACTCTAGCCAGGGACCTTGAATCTAGGCTACAACAACGTAGATATCCAATAAAAGCCATTTGTAAGGCTAAACACTTGGTGAGCTCCAAAACCAGAGACAGTCTTTTGGTAGACAAACAGACAAATGATTCTAAGCCCTTTGATGGAGTGACGTTTGTCACCACACATAGTGGACAATATAATGATATTTGTTCCATTATACGCAAGCACTTTAAAATCCTTAACGCAGATGATAAACTAATTGAAACGGTTAAAAGTGGTGTTAGGTGTGCATATAGGAAAGGTCCCACATTGGGCTCCCAGCTATCCCCAACTATGCTGCCCACTAAGACTAATGACGCTTGTGCTTGGATTAGACATCAGGGCATGCATAAATGCGGCCATAGGAAATGCAAACCGTGTGACTTTGCACGCACTGGAAATACATTTACCAGTTATGTTACAGGAAAAACATTTAACATCAAAACACTCTTAAACTGTACATGTACCAATGTTATTTATGTACTTAATTGCTCCTCATGTAAAATTCAATACATAGGTCTCACCTCCAGAGAAGTAAACACCAGAATTAGGGAACACCTTTCCTCTTTCACTACAGTTAAATCAAGTACCCCTGTAGTCCAGCATTTTGGGGTATACCATGGAGGGAACCTTTCTTCCTTTTCCTGGAGCGCTATAGAAAGGGTTCACAGACCTAAAAGGGGTGGCTCCATAGATCGCATACTGGAGTTGAGAGAGGCACATTGGATTTTTACAATGGGCACTCGTATTCCAAATGGTCTCAACTCCAAGTATGATATCATGAATTTGTGGTAACTGTTCAGGGCTTTTCAGCTCTCTGTGAGCCTCTCCTATGCATGTCATATTTATCATTTTAGGACCTTGTAATCACTTGTGCTATTTAGGTAGTTTCACCTTTTACATATATACCTTACCCTTGAATACTTAGGACAATCATGCAACATTGTTTTAGAAATTTTACCCTACATTATTTCATACCATTATGATTGATAGTTATGTTATAGGGTTAGGGTCCACCATGAATAGTAATATACTTTCAATGTGTAATACACGTTTTGTTTTCTGACCCCGTATATTTTTTTGTGCAGTGATAGTATGTATAGCTAATAGTGGTACACATTGTATTCTCTGAGTTTGCCATATTTTATATCGCACTATCTTTATTTTGTCTTTATGTATTATTCCATTGAGGTTTTGATGTGTATCTCTTATTCCGCAATATGCTTATTCCCTGCAAAAGTGAATTCTGTACCTGGCACATTTGTTAAGGTTTAATTGCTTTGGAGGTTGTGTATATATTAGTTTCACTGTGTATAGAGTAGGGAATTAACAGGTGTGTTTCATTTTTTAACCAATAGGATTTTAGGTATGAGTATTTAGAGAGGTGTGTCACATAGCACTATAGGCTATGACTACGGCTCCCAGCCGAAACGCGTAAGCCAAACAGTGCCACACCTGTTATGCTTTTACTTGTGATTGCCATTCGTTTTAAATCTGAGTTTGAAATAAAGACGTTTTAATTATACTCTCCAGGACTACCGCTTTTCTATATTTCTATATTTTGCCAGTGAATCCTGGATTGTTGAGCTGTGGGGAGGTGTGTGTTTGCAGCTAAAAGACATTGGTGAATTTTCAGCATCAGTTCTTTCCACGGATTGGTTACTGCTGATTGACGCTTTTACCAGCAAATAGGATCTAGCGCTCATCGAGAAGGAGAGACGCTGTACATCTGCAGACCCACGAGGACGCCAAGCAGCTGAGCCGGTGAAGAGACGAGCACTCGGAGATGGTATAAGGTACCCGTGCATCGTAGATCCCAAAGTGTCCGGTAGAGTAAGCAGGCTTGGGCAACAGTGGGGGATTAATCTTGATTGATTTGCCTATGCAGTTACCTATGAGAGTTTCCCTAAGCTGGAATATAGTTTGGAATATACCGCACTATTAGCTGACCTTAAGTGGTTTCTCACGCATCTGTTTTTCAGCACTACTGAGTTCCTTTTCCTGTATGTTTATACACATAGTAACACATAAATATATATGTATATACACATAATAACACATAAATATATATGTATATACACATAATAACACATAAATATATATGAATATACACATAATAACACTTAAATATATATGTATATAGACATAGTAACACATAAATATATATATATATGTATATACACATAGTAACACATAAATATATATGTATATACACATATTAACACATAAATGTATATGTATATACACATAGTAATAAATAAATATATATGTATATACACATAGTAACACATAAATATATATGTATATACACATACTAGCACATAAATATATATGTATATAAGCATAATAACACATAAATATATATGTTTATACACATAACACATAAATATATATGTATATACACATAATAACACACACACACATATATATATATATATATATATATATATATACACATAGTAACACATAAATATATATATATATATATATGTATATATACATAATAACACATAAATATATATGTATATACACATAGTAACACATAAATATATATGTATATACACATATTAACACATAAATTTAAATGTATATACACATAGTAACACATAAATATATATGTATATACACATATTAACACATAAATTTATATGTATATAAGCATAATAACACATAAATATATATGTATATACACATAATAACACATAAATATATATATGTATAAACACATAACACATAAATATATATGTATATACACATAGTAACACATAAATATATCTGTATATACACATAGTAACACATAAATTTATATGTATATACACATAGTAACACATAAATATATATGTATATACACATATTAACACATACATATATATGTATATACACATATTAACATATAAATTTATATGTATATAAGCATACCAACACATAAATATATATGTATATAAACATAGTAACACATAAATATATATGTATATAAACATACTAACACATAAATATATATGTATATACACATAGTAACACATACATATATATGTATATAAACATAGTAACACATAAATATATATGTATATACACATAGTAACAAATACATATATACGTATATACACATAGTAACACATACATATATATATGTATATACACATAGTAACACATAAATATATATGTATATACACATAGTAACACATAAATATATATATATGTATATACACATAGTAACACATAAATATATATGTATATACACATATTAACACATAAATGTATATGTATATACACATAGTAATAAATAAATATACATGTATATACACATAGTAACACATAAATATATATGTATATACACATACTAGCACATAAATATATATGTATATAAGCATAATAACACATAAATATATATGTTTATACACATAACACATAAATATATATGTATATACACATAATAACACACACACATATATATATATATATATATATATATATGTATATACATATAGTAACACATAAATATATATATATGTATATATACATAATAACACATAAATTTATATGTATATACACATAGTAACACAAAAATATATATGTATATACACATATTAACACATAAATTTAAATGTATATACACATAGTAACACATAAATATATATGTATATACACATATTAACACATAAATTTATATGTATATAAGCATAATAACACATAAATATATATGTATATACACATAATAACACATAAATATATATATGTATAAACACATAACACATAAATATATATGTATATACACATAGTAACACATAAATATATCTGTATATACACATAGTAACACATAAATTTATATGTATATACACATAGTAACACATAAATATATATGTATTTACACATAGTAACACATACATATATATGTATATACACATAGTAACACATAAAAATATATGTATATACACATATTAACACATAAATTTATATGTATATAAGCATACCAACACATAAATATATATGTATATAAACATAGTAACACATAAATATATATGTATATACACATACTAACACATAAATATATATGTATATACACATAGTAACACATACATATATATGTATATAAACATAGTAACACATAAATATATATGTATATACACATAGTAACAAATACATATATACGTATATACACATAGTAACACATACATATATATATGTATATACACATAGTAACACATAAATATATGTGTATATACACATAGTAACACATAAATATATATGTATAGACACATAGTAACACATACATATATATGTATATACACATAGTAACACATAAATATATGTATATACACATATTAACACATACATTTATATGTATATAAGCATACTAACACACAAATATATATGTATATAAACATAGTAACACAGAAATATATATGTATATACACATACTAACACATAAATATATATGTATATACACATAATAACACATAAATATATATGTATATAAACATAGTAACACATAAATATATATGTATATAAACATAGTAACACATAAATATATATGTATATACACATAGTAACACATAAATATGTATGTATATACACATACTAACACATAAATATATATGTATATAAACATAGTAACATAAATATATATGTATATACACATAATAACACATAAATATATATGTATATACACATAATAACACATAAATATATATGTATATACACATAATAACACATAAATATATATGTATATACACATAGTAACACATAAATATATATGTATATACACATAATAACACATAAATATATATGTATATACACATACTAACAGATACATATATATGTATATACACATACTAACACATAAATATATATGTATATACACATATTAACACATAAATATATATGTATATACACATATTAACACATAAATATACGTGTATATACACATAGTAAAACATAAATATATGTGTATATACACATATTAACACATAAATATATATGTATATACACATAGTAACACATAAATATATATGTATATACACATATTAACACATAAATATATATGTATATACACATATTAACACATAAATATAAATGTATATACCCATAACACATACATATATATGTATATCCACATAGTAACACATAAATATATATGTATATACACATAGTAACACATAAATATATATGTATATACACATAGTAACACATAAATATACATGTATATACACATACTAACACTTAAATATATATGTATATACACATACTAACACATAAATATACATGTATATACACATAGTAACACATAAATATATATGTATATACACATAGTAACACATAAATATATATGTATAGACAAATAGTAACAGATAAATATATATGTATATACACATACTAACACATAAATATATAAGTATATACACATACTAACACATAAATATATAAGTATATACACATACTAACACATAAATATATAAGTATATACACATACTAACACATAAATATATATATATATATATATATATATATATACACTTACATACTAATGCATAAATATATATATATATATATATATATATACACATACTAACACATAAATATATATATGCATATACACATACTAACAGATAAATATACATGTATATACACATACTAACACATAAATATATATGTATATACACATACTAACACATAAATATATATGTATATACACATACTAACACATAAATATATATATATATATATATATATATATATATATATATATATATATATATATATATATATAGACAAGACAACAACAGGAATACTGCACCCGGTCTCCAGACCCAAAGGTAAGCTGCCAAACTGTTTGCCCAAATTGGATCCTCAATGTCCAAAGACAAAAATTCCAGGAACTCTCCAAAGTAAAAGCAGATAGAAACTTTATTGTTGCTCCATCAATAACGGCTAGATACACATTTCACACATGTATATGGTCAAGACAGGTCAAACATGTTTCGTATGCTTCATATATGTTACTTCCTCAGTGACCATTGTTTTAATCACAGCTCAATGGGCCCTTTTATACACCTTATGTAACTCCACCCTTATTAATTACCCTTAATTAGAAATACATTTGGAAAAATTTTAACTATTTAATTGATATGGAGTGTCAAAACAGAAAAAAGGAGCATAAACAAGATTAAATTTGAAACACAATAATGTCATATGGGATGTCCTAAACAAAACATTTAAAAAAAAATATTCATTTATTTAATAAATAAATTAACATCCCATTCTGAGTTTAACCCTCTTGGTACTCTGGTATCCAACTGGAATATCCAAAAGACTTCCCTTTTTTTGAGAATATCTTTTCTATTGCCCCCTCTGGGGTGTCTAGGGACAACTTGGATACACTGAAAAGTCAAGAGGGAAACATTCGAATTGTGTTCTCTTTTAAAATGCAGAGACACAGGCGTAGTGGACTCAGGATCTTCAATTGACCTGAGATGTTGTAAAAAACGATCTTTCAGGGGGCATGTAGTGAGCCCAACATACTGCTTACCACACCCCCTGCAGGTCAAAAGATATATGACAAATGACGTATTGCATGTAGAGTGTTGTCTAATTTGGTATGTTTTACCCGTGGACTGAGAGGTGAAGTCAAGACCAAAAGTGGCAAATGAGCATGATTTACACCTAATGCTGCTACATTTAAAGAAACCAGGCTTCAAAGACAGCCAATTTTTCTTCTTATTTAAAGGCAGCATAGAAGGTGAAACCATGTTACCCAGGGTCTTATTTTTGCGTGTAATAAAATGACACCCCTCATGTACTAGATCTCTAAGTGTCTCATCAACTTCCAAAATAGGTAGAGAACTCCTCACAATATTACAAATTTTGTGATATTCCTGACTATAAGTAGTTATAAATTTGGGCTTGTTCTCAGTTTTATCCAATTTAGTTTTTTGTATAAAGAGAGAATCTCTATCCAAATCATCTACTTTGGATTTAGCATCCAAAAGCAGCTTTTCATTGTAGCCTCTCTCTAAAAAACGGTCTGTCAATTCCTTAGCATGTACCTCATATTTCTCATGCTGGGAACAATTTCGCTTGGCCCTCATATATTGTCCTCTGGGTATGACAGAGATGGTGTGTCTAGGATGGCAAGAGTTTGCATTTAATATAGTATTGCCAGCAATTTCTTTACAATATAACTGTACATCAATCTTTTGTTTCTCAAGATTAGGATAAAGCTCAATATCCAGGTAGAAAATCCTCTCCTCACTGCTCTCAAATGTAAAATTTAAGTTCAAATCATTGTCCTGTAAATGTGCTATAAAGAGGGGAACCAAATCCTTGGGACCTCTCCAAACAAAAAGCAAGTCGTCAATATAGCGACCAAAATAGGCAATGTGCTCCTTGAAAGGGTTAGTATCTCCAAAGACGCGGAACAGCTCCCACCAACCCAAATAAAGGTTGGCATATGAGGGCGCCAATTTGGCCCCCATGGCTGTTCCGTGTCTCTGGAGATAGTAATTCCCCTCAAAAAGAAAAAAGTTGTGAGTTAGAAGAAAATGAATTGATTTTAAAATGAATTCTTTTAATTCAATGGTATAACCTGAGTAGTTGTCCAAAAAATATTCTACAGCCTTAATGCCCATGTTGTGGGGAATGCAAGTGTAGAGTGAAGCAACATCCACAGATAAAAACCTTTTTTCCACTCTAGAACCTCTATCTGTTTAATCACATCAGAGGTGTCCTTTACATAGCTCAATAGATTTAGGACTAAAGGCTGGAGGTATGCATCAATCATTTCCGACAGGGGTTCATTCAGGGAGCCAATACCAGCCACAATAGAGCGTCCTGGCGGGTTGCAGAGATCTTTATGGATCTTTGGCAGATAATGAAAAATTGCTGCTCTAGGATATTTAACTGTCAAAAATTCTGCATTTTTTTTGTGTTATAACACCTGTATAGACTGCCCAATCAATAATCTCATTCAGATCTCTCTGATATTGGAAAGTAGGATTATAAGGTAATTTTGTATAGACCTCTGTGTCTGAAAGTTGTCTATAAGCTTCAAATAAATAATCCTTTTTATTCAAAACAACAACTTTCCCTCCCTTGTCTGATCCACGGATCACTATATCATCCATTTTCTGAAGGGACTGTAAGGCTTGGTACTCACATCTACTCAGATTATCACCTTTGTGAGAGTCAAAGTTGACAGTGGCATGTAAATCTTTAAGTTTGAGTTCTACCGTTTTTTGAAAAATATCAATAGCACTAGACCTAGTGCTTACAGGGTAAAAATCAGATTCAGGTTTCAGCATGCCAGTGTCAACCCTTGTAATTTCATCCATATCCTTTTCCTGAACATTGTCCCTAGCCATAGACAGTAAATCAAGTTCAGCGCATTTGTCGCTAAAATCTGTGATAGTCAAGTGATCTTTACTCACAGAAACAGCTGGAGGTTCAATGTCCAAATCACTGGAACCTGAAAAATGTTTTTTAAGGACTAAAGTCCTTACAAATCTGTTTAAGTCAATAATAGTATCAAACAGATATATATATATATATATATATATATATATATATACACACACACACATACTAACACATAAATATATATTTATATACACATACTAACACATAAATATATATGCATATACACATACTAACAGATAAATATACATGTATATACACATACTAACACATAAATATACATGTATATACACATACTAACACATAAATATATATGTATATACACATACTAACACATAAATATCTATGCATATACACATACTAACAGATAAATATACATGTATATACAAATACTAACACATAAATATATATGTATATACACATACTAAAACATAAATATATATGTATATACACATAGTAACACATAAATATATATGTATATACACATAGTAACACATAAATATATATGTATATACACATACTAACACATAAATATATATGTATATACACATACTAACACATAAATATATATGTATATACACATAGTAACACATAAATATATATGTATATAAACATAGTAACACATAAATATATATATGTATATACACATACTAACACATAAATATATATGTATATAAACATAGTAACACATAAGTATATATGTATATACACATAGTAACACATACGTATATATATGTATATACACATACTAACACATAAATATATATGAATATACACATAGAAACACATAAGTATATATGTATATACACATAGTAACACATAAATATATATGTATATACACATAATAACACATAAATATATATGTATATACACATAGTAACAAATAAATATATATGTATATACACATACTAACACATAAATATATATATGTATATACACATAGTAACACATAAGTATATATGTATATACACATAGTAACACATACATACAGGGAGTGCAGAATTATTAGGCAAGTTGTATTTTTGAGGATTAATTTTATTATTGAACAACAACCATGTTCTCAATGAACCCAAAAAAACTCATTAATATCAAAGCTGAATATTTTTGGAAGTAGTTTTTAGTTTGTTTTTAGTTTTAGCTATTTTAGGGTCATATCTGTGTGTGCAGGTGACTATTACTGTGCATAATTATTAGGCAACTTAACTAAAAACAAATATATACCCATTTTAATTATTTATTGTTACCAGTGAAACAAATATAACATCTCAATATTCACAAATATACATTTCTGACATTCAAAAACAAAACAAAAACAAATCAGTGACCAATATAGCCACCTTTCTTTGCAAGGACACTCAAAAGCCTGCCATCCATGGATTCTGTCAGTGTTTTGATCTGTTCACCATCAACATTGCGTGCAGCAGCAACCACAGCCTCCCAGACACTGTTTAGAGAGGTGTACTGTTTTCCCTCCTTGTAAATCTCACATTTGATGATGGACCACAGGTTCTCAATGGGGTTCAGATCAGGTGAACAAGGAGGCCGTGTCATAAGATTTTCTTCTTTTATACCCTTTCTTGCCAGCAACGCTGTGGAGTACTTGAACGCGTGTGATGGAGCATTGTCCTGCATGAAAATCATGTTTTTCTTGAAGGATGCAGACTTCTTCCTGTACCACTGCTTGAAGAAGGTGTCTTCCAGAAACTGGCAGTAGGACTGGGAGTTGAGCTTGACTCCATCCTCAACCCGAAAAGGCCCTACAAGCTCATCTTTGATGATACCAGCCCAAACCAGTACTCCACCTCTACCTTGCTGGCGTCTGAGTCGGACTGGAGCTCTCTGCCCTTTACCAATCCAGCCACGGGCCCATCCATCTGGCCCATCAAGACTCACTCTCATTTCATCAGTCCATAAAACCTTAGAAAAATCAGTCTTGAGATATTTCTTGGCCCAGTCTTGACGTTTCAGCTTGTGTGTCTTGTTCAGTGGTGGTCGTCTTTCAGCCTTTCTTACCTTGGCCATGTCTCTGAGTATTGCACACCTTGTGCTTTTGGGCACTCCAGTGATGTTGCAGCTCTGAAATATGGCCAAACTGGTGGCAAGTGGCATCTTGGCAGCTGCACGCTTGACTTTTCTCAGTTCATGGCAGTTATTTTGCGCCTTGGTTTTTCCACACGCTTCTTGCGACCCTGTTGACTATTTTGAATGAAACGCTTGATTGTTCGATGATCACGCTTCAGAAGCTTTGCAATTTTAAGAGTGCTGCATCCCTCTGCAAGATATCTCACTATTTTTGACTTTTCTGATCCTGTCAAGTCCTTCTTTTGATCCATTTTGCCAAAGGAAAGGAAGTTGCCTAATAATTATGCACACCTGATATAGGGTGTTGATGTCATTAGACCACACCCCTTCTCATTACAGAGATGCACATCACCTAATATGCTTAATTGGTAGTAGGCTTTCGAGCCTATACAGCTTGGAGTAAGACAACATGCATAAAGAGGATGATGTGGTCAAAATACTCATTTGCCTAACAATTCTGCACTCACTGTATATATGTATATACACATAATAACAAATAAATATATATGTATATAAGCATAGTAACACATAAATATATATGTATATACACATACTAACACATAAATATATATGCATATACACATAGTAACACATAAATATATATGTATATACACATACTAACACATAAATATATATGTATATACACATACTAACACATAAATATATATGTATATACACATACTAACACATAAATATATATGTATATACACATACTAACACATAAATATATATGCATATACACATAGTAACACATAAATATATATGTATATACACATACTAACACATAAATATATATGTATATACACATACTAACACATATATTTATATGTATATACACATAGTAACACATACATATATATGTATATACACATACTAACACATAAATATATATGTATATAAACATAGTAACACATAAGTATATATGTATATACACATACTAACACATAAATATATATGAATATACACATAGAAACACATAAGTATATATGAATATATACATAGAAAAACATAAGTATATATGTATATACACATAGTAACACATACATATATATGTATATACACATAGTAACACATACATATATATGTATATACACATACTAACACATAAATATATATGTATATACACATACTAACACATAAATATATATGTATATACACATACTAACACATAAATATATATGTATATACACATACTAACACATAAATATATATGCATATACACATACTAACACATAAATATACATGTATATACACATACTAACACATAAATATATATGTATATACACATACTAACACATAAATATACATGTATATACACATACTAACACATAAATATATATGTATATACACATACTAACACATAAATATATATGCATATACACATACTAACAGATAAATATACATGTATATACACATAGTAACACATAAATATATATGTATATACACATAGTAACACATAAATATATATGTATATACACATAGTAACACATAAATATATATGTATATACACATACTAACACATAAATATATATGTATATACACATACTAACACATAAATATATATGTATATACACATAGTAACACATAAATATATATGTATATATACATACTTACACATAAATATATATGTATATACACATACTAACACATAAATATATATGTATATACACATACTAACACATAAATATATATGTATATACACACAGTAACACATAAATATATATGTATATACACATAGTTACACAAATATATATGTATATACACATACTAACACATAAATATATATGTTTATACACATAATAACACATAAATATATATGTATATACACATAGTAACACATAAATATATATGTATATACACACAGTAACACATAAATATATATGTATATACACATAGTAACACATAAATATATATGTATATACACATAGTAACACATAAATATATATGTTTATACACATAATAACACATAAATATATATGTATATACACATACTAACACATAAATATATATGTATATACACATAATAACACATAAATATATATCTAACCAGCTACTTGTTATTTGTCTCCGACATAGTTGTAGCAGGCTGCAGCATACATTGATTCCTTATTTACACCCAGTACCTCAGACCCGGTCCCAGGGCAGGGGTTTGTTTTGAGATGTGAGTGTTGCACATCCAACATATTACATGACTCCTCAGACAAAACAGCATCCTTGTATAAAGTTGTTCTTACCAGAGTCAGTAAGGTAGGTTTGGAGCAATGCTTTTAGGTCAGTTAGAAATAGTTTTTCCACTTGACCTTTAAAGTCATCAATCCCCGGCCTAACCTTCTAAAATTTATCAAATAACTTACTTGCTATAAATAAGAGTTACACACAACTTTGGTATAAAAATTGGCCGCAGCCATTTTATTAATAACATAAGTTAAATATTAGATAATAAAACATTTTCAAACATTTAAACAGAACATACCTGATGTTCATAAATAACATTCCACATCAAAACATACTGTCAATTCCCCACAGCGGTGCTAGTTCCCAAACGCACAAAAAACAGGATGGCCGTTATTCAAAAACTGGACTCAACTATATCCCCGTTGAGTCCGTACCAAGCACACCTCCACTTTAATAGGGAACCCCTTGTCCCTATAAAACCAGTTGCCCACTCACCCCATGGAGAGGCAACTGCTTAAAATCCTCCAAATCACTTGGCCATATTGCTTAACATATTTGTCTGGGAACTAGCACCCCCGCCACCGACTGGACTGACCGAACAGCCCAGTCCCGCCAAACCCAAAATTTTGCCCAACGCTTCTTTTATATCAAAAAGAAATAGCTGCAGCCCAAATTGATTAAAGTGTACACCATCTTTTAGATAGAATTCCTCAGCCCCTTCCACTTCAAAACCTGGGTGAAAAACACTCCCCCCAACCTTCTTACGAAAGAGCTAATTATTTTATTAACTTTCTTACGGCTCTTTTCCAACCTATCATAATCCCACGCTGATCTCCAAACCAGTCGAGGAGTAATCTGTGACCAGACTATTTTTATTCCAGGATAAAGATCTTTAATATTGCCCAAATCCCTTTTTATTCTTCTTACTAATTCCTTCTGAGGAATCATACCCAAATCATTCCCCCCAAATGCAACACCAAAACGTCCGGGTGATGAAAAACCTTGCTGTAATCGACAAACACTGGAAAAAGAAGTTCCCAGCACATACACCTAATCCCAAACCATTTGACCTCCCATTGACCAACTGGACACCCGAGCTGCAGGCCGCCCATTTTCTTACTGGCCTCAGCATTGGCCCAATATATAAATGAATGCCCCATCACCCATACGATCCTCACACCTGAAATACAAGAAATAAAAGAAAAACATTCAGGATGATGTCTGCTCAAGCATTCCCACACATTCACCCCATTCTAAAAAATTATTATTATTTTTTTTTTTTATACCCTCAAATCAGGTCTAACATAAGATTTATAACGACTTGAACCCCATCTACCAATCTTTTTGACTATATATTCCTTGAGACCTAACATAGAAGCTTCAGTAGCAGCTCCTATACGGAATGAGTGGGACCCAAACTCTAATGGATTAAAACCCAATAAAACAATTGATCCCTTCAAAATGGCTCTAAATTGATACTGTGACAAAAAAGAACCATCTGAGTGAACCAACAACGGGCCATCCTGCAAAGGCCGTATAAACCCATAATGCATCATTACCTGACAAGGACATATCGCGGAACCACTAGGGAACAGCACTATATTCTTGCCTTTTCCGTAAATATCTGTTTTACTACTCCTCAGTAAAATTTCCACCCTGTTCTCATCCCATATTACATCTTCTTTTTGTAAACCCCCAGAAACTTTCCTGCTAGGGCTTACCTATTCAGATAGCCTAAAAGCCCCAAAAAAGGCCAATACAAAGGCCGTTCTAAACAATGTTACTTCAAATGCTGATGAGCATATATCAGCCAATACTACCCAAATTTTTTCCAGCAAAGTAAATGTAATAGGCCTTTTCTTGTCTCTACTCTTCACCTTCTTCTTCAAACCTTTAAGAACCTGACGCACCCAAAAAACCTTTGTAATGTCAAACAAACCTAATAAACGGAATCTAAAAGCTAAGGCAGCCAATCTTTTCTCCATATTAGATGCTGACAAACCCAAGGTTCCCCAATGCCACATCCATTCCAATAAGCAACCTGTGACATAATCAGACCCCTCCTTGAGTTCAGCCTGACCTAACCACATTTCCCATTCCCTCCAGACTGATAAATAAGACGCCCAAGTACCTGGAGCCAAAGATTTCTTAATTAACTCAGCCAATCCTCCACCCCAAGCTTCCATAGTTGGTCCAGGAACTTCGCTCCGACTACATCCGCCTGAGGAGCCAGCTCCCGAAAACGACACCACTGTGAACGAGATAAAGCATCTGCTATCAAATTAAGCTTACCAGGGATATGTTTTGCCCTGACAAAAACATTCATGCTTAAACATTTCAAGACCATTACTCTCAATAAACGCAAAACTGGCAATGATGACGCAGATAATGAGTTGATAGCAGAAACAACACCCATATTATCCGTGTGGAACAATATGGATTTATTAACCAAATCACACTCCCACACAAACAAAGCTACCAGAATCGGAAATAATTCAAGGAAGACTAGATTCCGAGTTAAACCCAACCCCACCCATTCTTGGGGCTACACCTCCGCACACCAATGACCCTGAAAATAAGCCCGAAACCAACGCCACCAGCTGCATCTGTTATCAAATCCAAATCAACATTAGAGATCCTAGCTTCCATAAAGATTGCAGCTCCATTAAAAATTTTAAGGAACTCCAACCAAACTTTCAAATCATCTTTGTGGCCTTTTTTAACCCTTACAAAATGATGAGGCTTATTAACACCAGACATAGCCAATGACATTCTTCTAGAAAAACTCTACCAATGGGAATGATTCTGCAAGCAAAATTCAATTTTCCCAACAGAGATTGCATTTCCCGCAGAGTCACCTTACGGACCCCCAGAAAATGCTGAATCATTTTTGACAAATCCACAATCTTTTCCAAAGGCAACCTACATTCCATTTTTTCAGAATCAATTGTTATACCCAAAAAATTAAGGGCCGTAACTGGACCCTCAGACTTTTCCATTGCAATAGGAACCCCAAATTCAGATGCCATTAAATAAAAACAATCCCTTAACTTCAAACAAACGTCCGATTCAGGAGGACCAACAAAAATAAAATCATCCAGATAATGAATGATAGAAGAGAATCCTGACTTAAATTTAACTACCCATTCTAAAAAAGAACTAAAACACTCAAACAATGAACAAGAAATAGAACAACCCATCGGGAGGCAAAGGTCAATGTAGAAAAAGCCATCAAAACAGCAACCCAAGAGTTAATGGGAAGAAGGATGAACCGGAAGCAACCGAAAGGCTGCATCAATATCCACTTTAGCCAGTAAAGCAAATTGACCAGCCTCCCTAACCAAATTAACCGCCATGTCAAATGATGTATAAGACACAGACGATAATTCCTCCGGAATATCATCATTCACTGACCCACCCTTCGGAAAAGATAAGTGGTGAATAAGTCGAAATTTACCAGGTTCGTTCTTAGGGACCACTCCCAAGGGAGAAATACGCAAATGGGGGATAGGAGGAACTTTAAAAGGACCTGCCATTCGGCCCAGCGAAACCTCCTTCTCAAGCTTACTCCTAACCACATCTGGCCATTCCCTGGCTGACTTAAGGTTACCTCTGTAGTGAGCAACACCCCCTGAAGATGGAATTTTAAAACCAAACTCAAAACCGTGAAGCAATAACAAAGCTTTTTCACCAAAGCCCTTCTGTTTAGCGTAGAATACGAGCCACAGCTCCATCCCGCTTAACCTCACCGGAGTTAATCCCTTTTTCAGACAGCTCCAGGGTTCCTCCCAATTTGTTCTTTTTGAAACACTTGGTGGAAGAGTGGGAACCCCCACACACTGAGCACTCATGTCTGAATTTACAAGCTGATCCCCATTTGCAAATCTTTTCATTGAAAGCAAAACAGAAACCTTTTTTGACTGTTGCCGACAACCCACTTTGAAGTGACCCGCCGGCACCCCCACGAAAAGGCTGCAAAGACCTTAACGGGGTCATCACTTTTAGCCAAAGGCCCATATCACGGTCATCCCACTTCATCTAAGGCTTAACCGACAAACGTTGTCTAAATTGTTCATCATAAACCCACCAAGCCATACCCCCATATGTTCTCTGAGCAGCAGCTACTTCATCTAAGTAACAAAAAAGTGCCGCACCTTGGTCAGGGAACTTACCAGCAAATACACTGGCGTAAATAACAAAAGCTTGAAACCAGTTAGTAAATGTTTTAGGTAACTTTCTGTATAATTTTTTCCTCTCCTCCTCTTCCTTCTTAGACGCATCCTTCTTTGAGTCTTCAGGTATCTCAAAAGACTGGTCGAGAGGGAGGAGAGAAAATAATTCAATAAACTCTCTCTTACATATCTTCTCCCTTAACTCAACCGTCAAGTGCATACCCAAAGGCCCAATAGAACACAAGCAAGACCTGGCCAAAGCCGTGTCAGCAATTTTAAGTTCAGGACCCCCAGACCCTTTATTATCAACATTAGCCACTTTTGACTGGGGCAAACCAAATGCTTGAGGTTGGATTGCTGACCCTACATCTTTTGCTCCCTCACCAGAACTCCCTAATGACCCCTTTTGAGGTGCAGATCCAGGAGGAACCCACGAATTGGCGACTCCCCCTGAAACTTTAGCACCTTCTAACTTAGCTAACAAGTCCCTTAAACCTGCTACAACAGTTATTGATAAAGGATCAACATTCACACCAACTTTTTCAACCCCCACATTCAAATCCACTGCCCCAGATCCCTCATTACCTTTTCTAGGATCCTGAGCTGCCGCAGACTGATCCCCTTGAGATGCAGCCGTGACCTTCTCCCTATTCTGGAACCCAGGAGTCCTAGGTTCCATATTAGCCATCAATTGTTGACTTGTTTCAGCCTGCAAAACAGAAACATGTGACAAACCCCCTAAAGGTGCCCAAACACCAATGCCCCTACTAGCCGTAGACATACCCAACCTACTATCCACTAACCCCCCCTACCCCTCTTAGCAGACGTAACCTCAAACCCTTCCCCCCTTAAATCCCCATACCTCTTGCGTTGTCTACCTCTACCTTGTATTCTCCCATTCCCAGACCTGTTTGGACGTTGAACAGAATTAACCGAGCTATTAAATGTATTGTTATGACTCCGTCCCACCATCCCTTGATGACCAAAATTAAAATTGTTGGCCGTACTCACCCCTGCTTCTTATCCCCTTGCATTAGAACGTCCCGCCCCCGGAACGCTGTCCTCCATATCAAGCCTGATATTATCCGTCCAGGATTCCTGAAGGCCATAAGCTTCTCCACTCAGGCCGTCATTTCCCACCATCAAGAAACCCGGAGAATTCACAGGCCGTGACCTAATCTCATTCCCTTCTAAAAGAAAAACATTATTAGAAACAGGTAAATTTTCAACCGCATCGACATTCCTACCCCTCAAATTTCTTAACTCACCCCTTAAAACTAAATCACTCGATGCCCTGACTGCCGGTCTAAACTGGTAAAGGGGGTTAACCACACTGGGAGAAGGAGGAATAAAATCCTCCTCAGAAGAATCTAAATATAAGGCTAATTCCCCAACGCCGTTATCAACCTCTGTATCATGCTGACTCTCACTGACTTCAACCCCTTCCACTCTGTCATCTAACACCCGATAAGCCTGTTCCTCAAAAGTGCTACTAGGC
This sequence comes from Bombina bombina, assembly GCF_027579735.1. Taxonomy (NCBI): domain Eukaryota; kingdom Metazoa; phylum Chordata; class Amphibia; order Anura; family Bombinatoridae; genus Bombina; species Bombina bombina. The sequence continues at coordinate 26,389,794 of NC_069500.1, read as the reverse complement.
CTTAAAACCTGGGCCACTTTCGAAACATTATGTACCTGCGCCTCAACCGCCTGTGACAAAACGGTTGGGCCTGACACCTTCACTTCCCTATCAACCTCACCCCTCTTTCTCTCTAAAACACTTACTGACCTACCACTGCTCACTTGCTCCTTACTAACGCCCAATAAACTAGGCCTCGGCGGACCGTCACCTTTACTAACTTGCCTCTTCCCCTTAACTGCCTCTTTCTGGCCTAAATTGGCCGTCTTACCCTTAGGCAAAGAATCACCCTTCTTTACAGGCACTTTAACTTGCTCCGGTAGAGAACAACTGCTCCATGACAGCATAGCAGGATCCACAATCTCAGCTCCGACCTGCCGACTCCCGGAACCAGAACCGGTCTTCTTCCTCACGGCCACCTTAAACCCTGGACTTGGGGCTGGGTCTCCTCCGTCCGCCATTACTGCCCTCTGAATCCGGATCCAAACGAACCGGAGGCCTAGAACGCCTCACCGGTCTAGAAGCAGCATCCTCATTATCATCCCTCAATCCGACATCAGATACGAACAAAGGACGTAACTTATCCTCAAGCCAGGTAGGGCCCATTTTAGCAGCTTCCAACTTAAGTTGATCGAAAATAGCATCAAACTGCGCCATCACAAATAACTCCGACAACAAGCACTTTCCACAGAAGTTTTCTTATTAATCTGATGACAGATTCTCCCGCTCTTATCCTTAAATGCGTAATAGCGTGTGCTAAGCCTGCCCCATTACAGACTCTCAACCAATCACACACTAGGCCTATTCCTCCAACGGTCAAGGCCCCTTCCCGTTACTTCGAACTCCCAGGGGCTCCCTCTTGCTCCTACTGATGTCTCAGGAGTAGAAATGAATTTTGACTGCACACACACGGATCATTGCTTTATGGGAACAGAATTGTTATCTTATATAGGTGAATGATCCAGAAAAATAAGTACGGTACTAAGGGCAAAGCAAGCCACAACACAATCCAAAATCCTATTTCCCTGATCAGGTTGTCTTCAGCTAAATAACCCCACCAAGATAGGCAAGGTATCACAAAGAAATCTCTACCACAAAAGAAGAAATTATCTGGAGCTGAAGCTTAGTGCAAACAGTAAGATGGCTGCCGCCCAGAAGTCCCCTGGCATTGGGTATGATTTTTAATAGCAGCTATCTCTATTTCATATGGAATTTCACATGTCTTGAATAGTACTAAAAGTTATTGTAAATTTATGTAGGAATGTTTAATCATTAAGGATTCTTACTCTGTGTGATCATCATGATATCTGTTAAAGGGACAGTGTGGTTTTTTTCTCTCCCCTTCTCTGCTTTTGTCTGTTGTATTCTCATCTATACTGAACATTTTAATATTTAAGTACTGGTTGTAGAAAAGCTATGCAAAAACACTTTTTTTATGGGGAAAAAGAAAGCATGCTCCCAGTGGTCTTACTGTGTATTTTGATATAACATAAGAAATATTTATTTTTTTTGTAAATGTTGCAAGATATGGCTTGCTCTCCCTGCAAGCTGACAATTTAAATTAACAGAAAGCTATTTCTTATACAACAATATACCACAAGAAACAATTCCCCATACATTCTATTCTCTACAGCTGATATAAGAAATCATTGTAAACATATTAAGGGGAAAACAATTTTAAAGTACACTCTCCCTTTAAGCAAATAGTTTGCTTTTTTTTAGACCTATTGGGGGGTAGATTTATTATTGTCTGAAGAGACAAGGCTGCTTTAAGGGAAGACACTTATGAAGTTTACTATATCAGGGGCAGTATAAAGAAATGTTATATATAATGTTCCACTATCCACTATAAGAACCCTGAAAGTTGTTTCATATGTGTCCTCCTTTAAACGGGCAATATGGCAAACCCACCTGTAGTGAATGTGTCTGCCATGATCACATCTTTTGTCTGTATTTCTCATATGACACTACCCCTTGCTCTCAACCAACCATCTGTGCACAAGCAGGGCAGATTAGTCTGGGGTGATTGTAATCCTCCACAACTGGGAGGGTATAGGAAGCAGTGGTATGAGTCGCTATTTTTAAAATATAATTTACAGGTAAGAGAGTTAAAAATTCAAATTGAGGTTTCAATTTGTTTTGAGAGTATTCGTTTGCTGCACTACTCAGTATGCGTTTAATTTAAATTAAATAAATACTAAATATCCGGGGAACATTTACATTTTTTTCGTTAAAACAAATGTAAATGTTCCTTTGGTTCAAGTGAAAATGTTCAGCTGTAGCATTATACTAACCTATACCGCACTGAAGAGCAAACCCCAACCCTTCCTCACCAGCCCCAGACAACTAATATGATACTTATCTCAAGCTAAACCTCCTCTGTGAAGAAGGGTCAGGATTAGCGCTGCTGTTTAGTGCACTATTGATAAGTATTTTACCTTTAAAGGGAATGTAAAGGAAACAAAGTATACTAACACTGGCCTAGATTTAGAGTTCGGCGGTAGCCGTCAAAACCAGCGTTAGAGGCTCCTAACGCTGGTTTTGGCCGCCCGCTGGTATTTGGAGTCAGTGATTAAAGGGTCTAACGCTCACTTTACAGCCGCGACTTTTCCATACCGCAGATCCCCCTACGCCATTTGCGTAGCCTATCTTTTCAATGGGATCTTTCTAACGCCGGTATTTAGAGTCGTTTCTGCAGTGAGCGTTAGAGCTCTAACGACAAGATTCCAGCCGCCTGAAAATAGCAGGAGTTAAGAGCTTTCTGGCTAACGCCGGTTTATAAAGCTCTTAACTACTGTACCCTAAAGTACACTAACACCCATAAACTACCTATGTACCCCTAAACCGAGGTCCCCCCATATCGCCGACACTCGATTAAAAATTTTAACCCCTAATCTGCCGACCGCCACCTACGTTATACTTATGTACCCCTAATCTGCTGCCCCTAACCCCGCCGACCCCTGTATTATATTTATTAACCCCTAACCTGCCCCCCACAACATTGCCGCCAGCTACTTAAAATAATTAACCCCTAATCTTCCGACCGCAAAGCGCCGCCACCTACGTTATCCCTATGTACCCCTAATCTGCTGCCCCTAACACCGCCGACCCCTATATTATATTTATTAACCCCTAATCTGCCCCCCTCAACGTCGCCGACACCTACCTACACTTATTAACCCCTAATCTGCCGAGCGGACCTGAGCGCTACTATAATAAAGTTATTAGCCCCTAATCCGCCTCACTAACCCTATCATAAATAGTATTAACCCCTAATCTGCCCTCCCTAACATCGCCGACACCTAACTTCAATTATTAACCCCTAATCTTCCGATCGGAGCTCACCGCTATTCTAATAAATGTATTAACCCCTAAAGCTAAGTCTAACCCTAACACTAACACCCCCCTAACTTAAATATAATTTACATCTAACGAAATAAATTAACTCTTATTAAATAAATTAATCCTATTTAAAGCTAAATACTTACCTGTAAAATAAACCCTAATATAGCTACAATATAAATTATAATTATATTATAGCTATTTTAGGATTAATATTTATTTTACAGGCAACTTGGTATTTATTTTAACTAGGTACAATAGCTATTAAATAGTTAAGAACTATTTAATAGTTACCTAGTTAAAATAATAACAAATTTACCTGTAAAATAAATCCTAACCTAAGATATAATTAAACCTAACACTACCCTATCAATAAAATAATTAAATAAACTACCTACAATTACCTACAATTAACCTAACACTACACTATCAATAAATTAAATAAACACAATTGCTACAAATAAATACAATTAAATAAACTAGCTAAAGTACAAAAAATAAAAAAGAACTAAGTTACAGAAAATAAAAAAATATTTACAAACATAAGAAAAATATTACAACAATTTTAAACTAATTACACCTACTCTAAGCCCCCTAATAAAATAACAAAGCCCCCCAAAATAATAAATTCCCTACCCTATTCTAAATTAAAAAAGTTACATCTCTTTTACCTTACCAGCCCTGAACAGGGCCCTTTGCGGGGCATGCCCCAAGAAGTTCAGCTCTTTTGCCTGTAAAAAAAAAACATACAATACCCCCCCCCCCAACATTACAACCCACCACCCACATACCCCTAATCTAACCCAAACCCCCCTTAAATAAACCTAACACTAATCCCCTGAAGATCTTCCTACCTTGTCTTCACCATCCAGGTATCACCGATCGGTCCTGGCTCCGATATCTTCATCCAACCCAAGCGGGGGCTAGACATCCACTGAAGAAGTCCAGAAGAGGGTCCAAAGTCTTCCTCCTATCCGGCAAGAAGAGGACATCCGGACCGGCAAACATCTTCTCCAAGCGGCATCTTCGATCTTCTTCCATCCGGAGCGAAGCGGCAGGATCCTGAAGACCCCCAGCGCGGAACATCCATCCGGACCGACGACTGAACGACGAATGACTGTTCCTTTAAGGGACGTCATCCAAGATGGCGTCCCTCGAATTCCGATTGGCTGATAGGATTCTATCAGCCAATCGGAATTAAGGTAGGAATTTTCTGATTGGCTGATGGAATCAGCCAATCAGAATCAAGTTCAATCCGATTGGCTGATCCAATCAGCCAATCAGATTGAGCTCGCATTCTATTGGCTGATCGGAACAGCCAATAGAATGCGAGCTCAATCTGATTGGCTGATTGGATCAGCCAATCGGATTGAACTAGATTCTGATTGGCTGATTCCATCAGCCAATCAGAAAATTCCTACCTTAATTCCGATTGGCTGATAGAATCCTATCAGCCAATCGGAATTCGAGGGACGCCATCTTGGATGACGTCATTTAAAGGAACCGTCATTCGTCGTTCAGTCGTCGGTCCGGATGGATGTTCCGCGCTGGGGGTCTTCAGGATCCTGCCGCTTCGCTCCGGATGGAAGAAGATCGAAGATGCCGCTTGGAGAAGATGTTTGCCGGTCCGGATGTCCTCTTCTTGCCGGATAGGAGGAAGACTTTGGACCCTCTTCTGGACTTCTTCAGTGGATGTCTAGCCCCCGCTTGGGTTGGATGAAGATATCGGAGCCAGGACCGATCGGTGATACCTGGATGGTGAAGACAAGGTAGGAAGATCTTCAGGGGATTAGTGTTAGGTTTATTTAAGGGGGGTTTGGGTTAGATTAGGGGTATGTGGGTGGTGGGTTGTAATGTTGGGGGGGGGGTATTGTATGTTTTTTTTTTACAGGCAAAAGAGCTGAACTTCTTGGGGCATGCCCCGCAAAGGGCCCTGTTCAGGGCTGGTAAGGTAAAAGAGCTTGTAACTTTTTTAATTTAGAATAGGGTAGGGAATTTATTATTTTGGGGGGCTTTGTTATTTTATTAGGGGGCTTAGAGTAGGTGTAATTAGTTTAAAATTGTTGTAATATTTTTCTTATGTTTGTAAATATTTTTTTATTTTCTGTAACTTAGTTCTTTTTTATTTTTTGTACTTTAGCTAGTTTATTTAATTGTATTTATTTGTAGCAATTGTGTTTATTTAATTTATTGATAGTGTAGTGTTAGGTTAATTGTAGGTAATTGTAGGTAGTTTATTTAATTATTTTATTGATAGGGTAGTGTTAGGTTTAATTATATCTTAGGTTAGGATTTATTTTCCAGGTAAATTTGTTATTATTTTAACTAGGTAACTATTAAATAGTTCTTAACTATTTAATAGCTATTGTACCTAGTTAAAATAAATACCAAGTTGCCTGTAAAATAAATATTAATCCTAAAATAGCTATAATATAATTATAATTTATATTGTAGCTATATTAGGGTTTATTTTACAGGTAAGTATTTAGCTTTAAATAGGATTAATTTATTTAATAAGAGTTAATTTATTTCGTTAGATGTAAATTATATTTAAGTTAGGGGGGTGTTAGTGTTAGGGTTAGACTTAGCTTTAGGGGTTAATACATTTATTAGAATAGCGGTGAGCTCCGATCGGAAGATTAGGGGTTAATAATTGAAGTTAGGTGTCGGCGATGTTAGGGAGGGCAGATTAGGGGTTAATACTATTTATGATAGGGTTAGTGAGGCGGATTAGGGGCTAATAACTTTATTATAGTAGCGCTCAGGTCCGCTCGGCAGATTAGGGGTTAATAAGTGTAGGTAGGTGTCGGCGACGTTGTGGGGGGCAGATTAGGGGTTAATAAATATAACATAGGGGTCGGCGATGTTAGGGCAGCAGATTAGGGGTACATAGGGATAACGTAGGTTGCGGCGGTTTACGGAGCGGCAGATTAGGGGTTAAAAGTGTAATGCAGGGGTCAGCGATAGCGGGAGTGGCAGATTAGGGGTTAATAAGTGTAAGGTTAGGGGTGCTTAGACTCGGGGTACATGTTAGAGTGTTAGGTGCAGACGTAGGAAGTGTTTTCCCATAGGAAACAATGGGGCTGCGTTAGGAGCTGAACGCTGCTTTTTTGCAGGTGTTAGGTTTTTTTTCAGCTCAAACAGCCCCATTGTTTCCTATGGGAGAATCGTGCACGAGCACGTTTTTGATGCCGGCCGCGTCCGTAAGCAACTCTGGTATCGAGAGTTGCATTTGCGGTAAAAATGCCCTACGCTCCTTTTTTGGAGCCTAACGCAGCATTTGTTTGAACTCTCGATACCAGAGTTAAATTTATGGTGCGGCCAGAAAAAAGCCCGCGGAGCGTTAACAGCCCTTCTACCGCCGAACTCCAAATCTAGGCCACATTTTGTTAGTTTATATTTATTTTCTTTTAATTTAGAAAACATCAAAATGATCCAAAACACATTGGCCTCGATCCGATATGCAGCGTCGCCCGCAAAAGCCGGCGACGCCGAATTTTGTGCGCTTTTGCTATCCTATATACGGCGTAACCTAGAAGTTACGCTTGTATATTTCTGCCTTCGGCCGTAGTTTTTTGGGCCATAGACAGGTATACCAAACACGCGCAGTTTGGTATCCAATATACAGCGTAAGGACTTACGTGGCGAAAATGAAGAAATTTTACTCCATTTTCACCTCGCCACAAAATGCAGCCGTAGTAAGCCTTATGCTGTCTATTGGAGCCCCGTAACTCCCTAAAACTAACTGCCAAATAAAACCTAACACCTAACGCATGCGCAATGTCTATCTACCTGTCAACCGCAATCTGCTAAATAAAACCTAACACCTAACGCATGTGCAATGTCTATCTACCTGTCAACCGCGATCCCCCGCCGCAATCCCTAATAAAGTATTTAACCCCTAAACCGCCGCTCCTGGACCCTGCCGCCACCTACATTAAAAGTATAACCCCCTAATGTGATCCCCCTACACCGTCGCCAGCTACATTACATACCCCCTAATGTGAGCCCCTTACACCGCCGCCATCTATATTACCTACCCCCTAATGTGAGCTCCTACCCCGCCCCACCCCCGGACCCCCGCCCACCCTCCCCTCCTACCTCTTTAGTGTGCACTTAGTGTACCGTAACCGTACCGGTCTGGTGGGCATCATACGTGGCTCCTTCATTTTAGAGACAGTGTCAGACAGTCATGCGGTCAGGTGCCAGGCACCCCCCTCATGATTTCCCAGTTCCCGTTTAGAGAGACAGCACAGCAGTGAGTGACTCCACTGCTCCACACGTCACTGAGCAGTGAGCACAGATAGGCAGGCAGGTTTAGGCTAGCAGTCCCCAGTCCCACTAATGTTCACAAATGCCGGTCCCTCTAAAAAAAAAAAAATCTATGCATCTCTACATGTATTTCTTTGAATTTCAATAAAATTTAAAAAAAAAAAAAATAATTTTTTTTTTGGTGTCACCCCCTGGAGGGTGTCACCCAGGTGCGGCCCGCACCCCCCGCACCCCCCCCCTAGTGACGCCACTGATTTATTGGCTTATAGGTACTTCCTACTAATGCTTATTGGCTTATAGGTACTTTCTACTAATGCTTATTGGCTTATAGGTACTTTCTACTAATGTTTATTGGCTTATAGGTACTTCCTACTAATGTTTATTGGCTTATAGGTACTTCCTACTAATGCTTATTGGCTTATAGGTACTTCCTACTAATGCTTATTGGCTTATAGGCACTTCCTACTAATGCTTATTGGCTTATAGGTACTTCCTACTAATGCTTATTGGCTTATAGGCGCTTTCTACTAATGCTTATTGGCTTATAGGTACGTCTTACTATTGCTTAATGCTTATAGGCAATTAAACATTAGTAGGAAATACATATAAGTAGATGTGTGCGAAGGTGAATAATTTGGGGGGGTTTTTTGTTTGTTTTTTCGAATATTCGGTGCCCCTGCTATTTGGTAATTATTTATTTTAAAATAAAACAATTCTGAGTATTCAAGAAACTTCCGTGCCCGTGTTTTTTATTATTCATTTAATTCTAAACAAATACTGAATATTCAGGGAACATGTTATTTTGCTACAGATGAAATAGTTCCCCTGTAGCATTAGCTACCTACCTTTACCTCGCTGGAGAGCAATGCTAATCCCAACCCTTCTTCACAGGGCCCCAGGGCTGCTCTAATAGGAGGCTTAGAGTGATCTAAACCTCCTATTAGTGCAATCTGTGCTCTTTGAAGAAGGGTCAGGATTAGTGTGGCTCCTCAGTGTACTTCACAGAACCTAAGGCATAGCTAAAACGAAGCTTAACACGGGCTCTGTGAAGATGTGTCGGATTAGCGCAGCTCCCCAGAACGCTATAGGTACGTTTTTCTAACCCCAAAGGTAATTTAAAGGAAACAAATGAATACTGATGAATTTCGTCATTATTTTAATAGTTATTTTTACATTTTGTGGTACATTCATTCAGATATTCATTTTGTGACACAAATGCACATTTTTTACCTATAAGCCAATGAGCCTAAGTATGACTGATATTGCAGTATGACTGATATTACAGTATGACTGATATTGCAGTATGACTGATATTACAGTATGACTGATATTGCAGTATGACTGATATTACAGTATGACTGATATTACAGTATGACTGATATTGCAGTATGACTGATATTGCAGTATGAAGTGCTTAAAAGCTTATATGTGTGATAAAATACTGTTGAGTAGACTGTCCCTTGAAACACTGTGTTACTCTAGGATCTAATTGATAACTACTGAATTGGCTGCAGCAGAAGATAAGATAAAGAGATTTAAAACTCAGGGAACCTATTATTTTATAGAGACTAAATCTTTACACTTATTTCATTAATATTCCAACAACATGAACCCTTTTAAAATTCATTTACATTTTATTATCAGGCTAATCTTTGCATTGAATACATCAATATGTCTAAAGGACCAGTGAATACAGTAGATTTGCATAACAGATGCACAATAAAAAGACAATGCAATAGCACTTAGTCTAGACTCCAAATGAGTGGTAGATTTTTTTCTGACAAATTTGAAAGTTATTTATATTTCCACTCCCCCTGTATCATGTGACAGCCATCAGCCAATCACAAATGCATATATGTATACTCAGTGAATGCTTGCGCATGCTCAGTAGTTTATTGTGATTTAAAAAGTGTAAATATAACAAGACTGTGCACATTTTATTTATGGAAGTAAATTGTAAAGATGTTAAATTGCTGCTCTATCTGTATCATGAAACTTAATTTTTTTCTTGAGTATCCAAACATGTACATGTATTAAGTGTTTTAATGTCCAATTAATGAGAAAGTAAATAACATTTAGTTACCTTGATCAGAACATAAAAAATTCAGCAGCATTCATTCGTTCTCCTTTAAATTGCCTTAGGGGGTTAAAATACTTACCTGTAGCGCTGGAGAGCCGAACTAATCCCAATCCTAATCTTCACAGAGCCTCAGAATGCACAAATAGGAGGCTTACGGCTAGATTTAGAGTTTTGTCGGTACTTTCTACTAATGCTTATTGGCTTATAGGTACTTTCTACTAATGTTTATTGGCTTATAGGTACTTCCTACTAATGTTTATTGGCTTATAGGTACTTCCTACTAATGCTTATTGGCTTATAGGTACTTCCTACTAATGCTTATTGGCTTATAGGCACTTCCTACTAATGCTTATTGGCTTATAGGTACTTCCTACTAATGCTTATTGGCTTATAGGCGCTTTCTACTAATGCTTATTGGCTTATAGGTACGTCTTACTATTGCTTAATGCTTATAGGCAATTAAACATTAGTAGGAAATACATATAAGTAGATGTGTGCAAAGGTGAATAATTTGGGGGGTGTTTTTGTTTGTTTTTTCGAATATTCGGTGCCCCTGCTATTTGGTAATTATTTATTTTAAAATAAAACAATTCTTGCAGTATGACTGATATTGCAGTATGACTGATATTACAGTATGACTGATATTACAGTATGACTGATATTGCAGTATGACTGATATTACAGTATGACTGATATTGCAGTATGACTGATATTGCAGTATGACTGATATTACAGTATGACTGATATTGCAGTATGACTGATATTGCAGTATGACTGATATTACAGTATGACTGATATTGCAGTATGACTGATATTACAGTATGACTGATATTGCAGTATGACTGATATTGCAGTATGACTGATATTACAGTATGACTGATATTGCAGTATGACTGATATTGCAGTATGACTGATATTACAGTATGACTGATATTGCAGTATGACTGATATTGCAGTATGAAGTGCTTAAAAGCTTATATGTGTGATAAAATACTGTTGAGTAGACTGTCCCTTGAAACACTGTGTTACTCTAGGATCTAATTGATAACTACTGAATTGGCTGCAGCAGAAGATAAGATAAAGAGATTTAAAACTCAGGGAACCTATTATTTTATAGAGACTAAATCTTTACACTTATTTAATTAATATTCCAACAACATGAACCCTTTTAAAATACATTTACATTTTATTATCAGTCTAATCTTTGCATTGAATACATCAATATGTCTAAAGGACCAGTGAATACAGTAGATTTGCATAACAGATGCACAATAAAAAGACAATGCAATAGCACTTAGTCTAGACTCCAAATGAGTGGTAGATTTTTTTCTGACAAATTTGAAAGTTATTTATATTTCCACTCCCCCTGTATCATGTGACAGCCATCAGCCAATCACAAATGCATATATGTATACTCAGTGAATGCTTGCGCATGCTCAGTAGTTTATTGTGATTTAAAAAGTGTAAATATAACAAGACTGTGCACATTTTATTTATGGAAGTAAATTGTAAAGATGTTAAATTGCTGCTCTATCTGTATCATGAAACTTAATTTTTTTCTTGAGTATCCAAACATGTACATGTATTAAGTGTTTTAATGTCCAATTAATGAGAAAGTAAATAACATTTAGTTACCTTGATCAGAACATAAAAAATTCAGCAGCATTCATTCGTTCTCCTTTAAATTGCCTTAGCGGGTTAAAATACTTACCTGTAGCGCTGGAGAGCCGAACTAATCCCAATCCTAATCTTCACAGAGCCTCAGAATGCACAAATAGGAGGCTTACGGCTAGATTTAGAGTTTTTTCGGTAACGACCCGCGTAGCTAACGCTGGCTTTTTCCCCCCCGCACCTTTTAAATACCGCTGGTATTTAGAGTTCACAGAAGGGCTGCGTTAGGCTCCAAAAAGGGAGCGTAGAGCATAATTTACCGCCACTGCAACTCTTAATACCAGCGGTGCTTACAGACGCGGCCAGCTTCAAAAACATGCTCGTGCACGATTCCCCCATAGGAAACAATGGGGCAGTTTGAGCTGAAAAAAAACCTAACACCTGCAAAAAAGCAGCGTTCAGCTCTTAACGCAGCCCCATTGTTTCCTATGGGGAAACAGTTTCTAAGTCTGCACCTAACACCCTAACATGAACCCAGAGTCTAAACACCCCTAACCTTACACTTATTAACCCCTAATCTGCCGCCCCCGCTATCGCTGACCCCTGTATATTTTTTTTAACCCCTAATCTGCCGCTCCGTACACCGCCGCAACCTACATTATAGCTATGTACCCCTAATCTGCTGCCCCTAACACCGCCGACCCTTATATTATATTTATTAACCCCTAATCTGCCCCCCACAACGTCGCCGCCAGCTACCTACAATAATTAACCCCTAATCTGCCGACCGGACCTCACCGCTACTATAATAAATGTATTAACCCCTAATCCGCCTCACTAACCCTATAATAAATAGTATTAACCCCTAATCTGCCCTCCCTAACATCGCTGACACCTAACTTCAAGTATTAACCCCTAATCTGCCGACCGGACCTCGCCGCTACTCTAATAAATGTATTAACTCCTAAAGCTAAGTCTAACTCTAACACTAACACCCCCCTAAATTAAATATAATTTAAATCTAATGAAATAAATTAACTCTTATTAAATAAATTATTCCTATTTAAAGCTAAATACTTACCTGTAAAATAAACCCTAATATAGCTACAATATAAATTATAATTATATTGTAGCTATTTTAGGAATAATATTTATTTTACAGGCAACTTTGTAATTATTTTAACCAGGTACAATAGCTATTAAATAGTTAATAACTATTTAATAGCTACCTAGTTAAAATAATTACAAAATTACCTGTAAAATAAATCCTAACCTAAGTTACAATTAAACCTAACACTACACTATCAATAAATTAATTAAATAAAATACCTACAATTATCTACAATTAAATCTAACACTACACTATCAATAAATTATTTAAATAAAATAACTACAAATAAATACAAATAAATAAACTAACTAAAGTACAAAAAATAAAAAAAGCTAAATTACAAAAAATAAAAAAATAATTACAAACATAATAAAAATATTACAACAATTTTAAGATAATTACACCTACTCTAAGCCCCCTAATAAAATAACAAAGCCCCCCAAAATAAAAAAATGCCCTACCCTATTCTAAAATTAAAATAGAAAAGCTACCTTACCAGCCCTTAAAAGGGCCTTTTGCGGGGCATGCCCCAAAGAATTCAGCTCTTTTGCCTGTAAAAAAAACCATACAATACCCCCCCCAACATTACAACCCACCACCCACACACCCCTAATCTAACCCAAACCCCCCTTAAATAAACCTAACACTAAGCCCCTGAAGATCTTCCTACCTTATCTTCACCACACCGGGTATCACCGATCCGTCCAGGCTCCGAAATCTTCATCCAAGCCCAAGCGGGGGCTGGAGATCCATCATCCGGCAAGAAGAAGTCCAGAAGAGGCTCCAAAGTCTTCATCCTATCCGGGCAGAAGAGGAGATCTGGACCGGCAACCATCTCATCCAAGCGGCATCTTCTATCCTCATCCGATGACGAGCGACTCCATCTTGAAGACCTCCAGCGCGGATCCATCCTCTTCTTCCGACGTCCTAAGTCCGAATGTAGGTTCCTTTAAATGACGTCATCCAAGATGGCGTCCCTCGAATTCCGATTGGCTGATTGGATTCTATCAGCCTATCGGAATTAAGGTAGGAAAAATCTGATTGGCTGATGGAATCAGCCAATCAGATTCAAGTTCAATCCGATTGGCTGATCCAATCAGCCAATCAGATTGAGCTCGCATTCTATTGGCTGATCGGAACAGCCAATAGAATGCAAGCTCAATCTGATTGGCTGATTCAATCAGCCAATCAGATTTTTCCTACCTTAATTCCGATTGGCTGATAGAATCCTATCAGCCAATCGGAATTCGAGGGACGCCATCTTGGATGACGTCATTTAAAGGAACCTTCATTCGGACTTAGGACGTCGGAAGAAGAGGATGGATCCGCGCCGGAGGTCTTCAAGATGGAGCCGCTCGTCATCGGATGAAGATAGAAGATGCCGCTTGGATGAAAATGGTTGCCGGTCCGGATCTCCTCTTCTTCCCGGATAGGATGAAGACTTTGGAGCCTCTTCTGGACTTCTTCTTGCCGCTTGATAGAAGACTTCAGACGGATGATGGATCTCCAGCCCCCGCTTGGGCTTGGATGAAGATTTCGGAGCCTGGATGGATCGGTGATACCCGGTGTGGTGAAGACAAGGTAGGAAGATCTTCAGGGGCTTAGTGTTAGGTTTATTTAAGGGGGTTTTGGGTTAGATTAGGGGTATGTGGGTGATGGGTTGTAATGTTGGGGGGGTATTGTGTTTATTTTTACAGGCAATATGTCAGGGTTTGCTGAAAACAAGTTTCCCTATCTTTTGATAATAGACTAAAAGTTAAGGACCACAACTGCTGAGAGATTAACTATAGGCAATAGTTTGTTTTGCATGTGTGATAAGTTTGAATAATATATGAATAAACCTTGGCAACAATCATAAACTGGCAATCACTATGCAATGTTTAATATACAGGTAGGGATTACACATACACCCTATGGCTGCCACATGTATCAGGATTGACACTGTGATGGAAAGAAAATAATAGCAGCAGGGGTAAATGTTAATCTGTCCTGAGATACAGAGATTCACAACTGAGTGTATAGTAACAGTAATATAAACCAAGACATACTCAGAGGATCACTGTGGAAATATAAAATACAGAGCAAAACAAAAATAAAAATATATAAGCTGATAAAGTAAAAAATAAAGTCTCAGTGCGGCAAAAAGAAGATGGCAGGAGAATCGATTGATGCAATGAACTGAAATAATTACTCACGAACTCCTAGATAAAGTACTGACTGGGAAGGTAGAAGGCAAAAGGAAACTCCGGAGTACTAGTAGGCTTCAGGCCTCCGGCGAGATGCAGAGTGAGTCGCAGCCGGCGATGACGTCACCGCGTTGCAGTGTAGAGCAGAGGAGGAAGCAGGTATGGAGAGCGGGAGGCTTAAAGAGATATGCAGGGAACAGAGCAACAAGATCGTAAGACCTAGACAAAGTAATAACGGTTGAGCAGAGATTACAAGTTAAGGTACAAACGGTTATCATGTAGGATAAAAGGATATTAAATGCAGAAGGTGGTAGATGGAAACAGGACCAGGTAAAAATCCTTGTATGTAGTTTTCCAGGCAAGGCTCACAGAATTGAACAACTTCAGAACTGCAATACTAAGCAATGAGCTTAGCAAGGAGGAGCCTTAAATAGGCAGAGGGAGAGGTTATTGCAGATGTTAAAGGGACATTGAACTGTGAGCTAGATTCCTGACAGAATCCCCCCCCTCAAGGAGCCACTCCGAGGCTCAAGGTTTAGGACGATCCGGATGGCGCTGGTGGAAAGAAGAGAGTAAACGCGGGGCCGAAATGTTGCCAGCAGGCTCCCAGGAATCCTCATCAGGAGTATACCCCTTCCAACGAACCAGATATTCTAGACGACCACGGCGGAAGCGGGAATCCAAAACGGAATGCACCTCATATTCCAAAGCAGGATCGATGGAGATCGGGGGAGTAGCAGCAAGGCTTCCAGAGTCCCCGAGAACCCGGTAGGGTTTAAGGAGGGAGACGTGGAAGGTCGGATGAATTCTGAAGGTGTCAGGCAGTTTGAGACGTACAGTGTTGGCATTGATAACTGCTGAAACAGGATAAGGACCAATAAACAGGGGAGACATCTTTCTGGAGGGGGTGTTCAGATGTAAGTGTTTGGTAGAGAGCCAAACAAGATCACCTTCCTTATAGGTAGGAGGAGGACGTCTATGTCTGTCATAATACTTCTTATATACTTCCTTTGCGCTTTTTATTGCAGATTCAATGGCTTGAAAGTTAGATGAGATGTTATTTGATAGTTCTGATACTGTGGGTGAGAAGGTTTCAGACGGTTCAAACAAGTGGAAAACTGGATGGAAACCGTAGTTAGCAAAGAATGGGGAGATACCAGTGGCGGAATGAATAGTATTGTTATAACAGAATTCTGCATAAGGAAGAAATTCTGACCAAGAATTCTGATTAGCAGAGCAAAAAAGTCTTAGAAATTGTTCCAGCCACTGGTTACATCTCTCAGTCTGACCATTACATTGAGGGTGGTAAGCAGTAGTCAGTTTCCTTTCTACAGAGAAAGTTTTGCAGAATTGGGACCAAAGTTTACTAGAGAATTGCGTCTCTCTGTCACTGAGTATGGACATGGGTAGACCATGAAGTTTAATGACATGATTAAGGAGTAATTTTACGGTTTCCAATGCAGTAGGGAGTTTGGGGTAGGCAATGAAGTGACACATTTTTGTGAAAAGGTCGACAACAACTAAGATGGTATTATTCTTGGATGAGAGAGGTAAGTCAACTATAAAGTCTAGGGCGATCTCCGACCAAGGCTTCTTTGGTGTTGGTAAGGGTAGCAGAAGACCGTAGGGTGGTTGTTTGCCCTTTTTGGAAATAGTGCAGGTAGGACAAGAGGAAACATAATTCTTAACATCAGATGTAATGGTTGGCCACCAATGGTTCCGTTTCGCTAACTCTTGGGTCTTACGGAGACCTGGATGGCCAGCGAAAAGGGAGTCATGAACAGATCGTAGAAAAGGAGATCTGAGCGTAGGTGGGACATGTAATTTTGTGTCATGAGAAAAGAGTCCCTGTGCATTTACTTGTAGGAGTTCTGTGGGTTTTGTCATATCCTTCATTTGTTCTCTTTTTAAAACAGCAGTGGAATCTGTTACAAAAGATATGAAATTATGATCTGGCAAGAGAGAACTAACTGTCGGTGGACAAGAAGAATGACTGCTAAGTCTTGAAAGAGCGTCCGCCTTTTTGTTCTTACCAGCTGGTGGGTATGTGATCAAAAAATTAAAACGGGAAAAAAAAAGATTCCACCGAACCTGTCTGGCTGATAAAGTACGAGTGGATTTTAAGTACTGGAGGTTTCTATGATCCGTGTATATGAGAGTTGGTAATGTAGTGCCCTCCAGGAGGTGACGCCAATGCTCCAAAGAAAGTTTGATGGCTAACAATTCTTTGTCACCGATAGGATAATTTTGTTCTGCTGAATTTAAAGTCTTCGAGTAATATGCCACAGGATGAAGTGGTTTTGTCAAACTCTCTCTTTGTGACAGGACTGCACCAATTGCATGATTGGATGCATCAACCTCCAAAATGAACTGTAACTTGGAGTCTGGGAAACGGAGTATGGGTGCAGAGGTAAACATTTGTTTGAGTAAATCAAAAGCATACTGAGCTTGTTGTGTCCACTTAAAAGGAGTATGACCTTTAGTGAGGGAAGAGAGGGGTATTGCTATTTTAGAAAAGTTTTTTATAAATTTGCGGTAAAAATTTGCAAACCCCAAAAATGATTGAACTTGTCTAACATTTTTGGGTGTAGGCCAATTCAAGACTGCTTCAACCTTTTTGTTTTCCATTGAAATACCCGTGGGAGAAATTTCATACCCCAAAAAAGTGATAGACTGTGTGTTAAAAAGACATTTTTCTGCTTTAGCATATAAGTGGTTACCCCTGAGTCTAGATAGTACTTGTCTAACGTGAGAAATGTGTTGTTGGTATGTTTTGGAGTATATCAAGATATCGTCAAGATAAATGACAACGAAAATATTGAGTATATCTCTAAAAATGTCATTTATGAGGTGCTGAAACGTCGCGGGGGCATTACATAACCCAAAAGGCATTACGACATATTCGAACAACCCATAGCGGGTTCGAAATGCCGTAAGCCACTCATCGCCAGATTTAATTCGGATGAGGTTATAGGCACCCCTTAAATCCAGTTTGGTGAAAAACTGTGCACCCTCCAGCCTCTCTATGAGCTCAGGAATAAGAGGTAACGGGTAACGGTTTTTAATCGTTATCTTGTTTAATTGTCGATAATCGACAATGGGTCTAAGTGAACCGTCTTTATTCTTTACGAAGAAAATCCCTGCACTAGCAGGTGAGGTAGATGGTCGGATGAAACCTTTTTTCAGATTTTCCTCTAAGTAAGACTTCAGGTGTGATAACTCTGGGTTGGAAAGTGGGTATATATGCCCTGTAGGGATTTCTGAACCAGGTATGATCTCTATAGGGCAATCATACTTCCTATGGGGCGGTAAGTTTTCAGATTCTGCCTTACTAAAAACGTCAGCAAAGTCCTGGTAAACCTCAGGAATCTTGGCAACGGGAGGAAGTTCAGTTGTATGTAAAGCAGTAGCTGGAAAACAAGTAGTAAGACAATACTTTGAATTAAAGGAAAGAGTGAAATTAGTCCAATCTATATTTGGGTTATGTGTGTGGAGCCAATTTATCCCTAGTATGATAGGTGAGATAGGGCAAGGGATAATATCAAATGTGATGTACTCCCTATGATGATCAGTGGAAGAAATAAGTAAGGGAATGGTTTGATATTCTACTGGACCATCTGGAATAGGATTACCATCAATTCCCCGTAATAACACAGGAGATTTTTTTTTGACTATAGGTATTTTATTTGTATGGGTAAACACACTATCAATGTATGATGCTGTAGCTCCAGAATCAATGATCGCGGAACCCATGACCCGGTGAGACTCCCACTGTAAGAGAAGAGAGAATTGTAAATAAGGAGTGGGAGAATGTTGGGTGGTGCAACAAAAAGGCTGAATATAAGTCTTACCCTTATTTTGTTTCTGCAAGGAAGGGCAATCTCTAACAGTATGTGACTCAGAAGCACAATAGAGACATAAGTTATTTGCTCTTCTTCTATTCTTTTCCTCGGTTGTGAGGGGGCCTTTAGTGAAACCTATGTCCATAGGTTCAGGAGTGGACTTAGTCACAGGAGGTGTGTAATGTTTTTTAGGATAATTTTCATGATAAGAGCGCTCCTGTTGTCTCTCCCTGAGACGCCTATCAATGGTGATGCTTAATGACATCAATTCCTCAAGGGTTTGGGGTAACTCAGAACGGGAAAGCTCATCCTTTATACCTTCTGAGAGGCCCAACCGAAACTGGTTTCTTAGTGACAGATTATTCCACTGTGTGTCCTTAGCCCATTTTTTAAACTCAGTGATATAATCTTCGACTAATCTTTTCCTTTGTTTAAGGTTTCTCATTGCATTCTCTGCTGTAATTTGCTTGTAGGGATCCTCATACAGGTTTCCCATGGCAAGAAAAAAGTTGTCCAGAGAGTTTAGTATCTCATCGTTGTTTTCAAAGTAAGAGTTAGCCCAGGTATGGGGTTCACCTCTTAAATAGGAGATAACTGTGAGAACTCTAGCTTTGTCATTTGGATATGTATGAGGTTTTAAAGAAAATAGAAGAAGACAGGCATTCTTGAAATCTCTGTATTGAGACCTATCACCACTGAATTTCTCTGGGGTGCTAACCTGGGGCTCTAGTATGGGAACCCTCTTATCCACCACATCTCTAATGTACGCCTTCATGGTGTCATTTTCAACTTTCAGGGTGTTTAAAGCTTCAGTGAGTAAATCAACCCTCTGTGTGAGGTTCTGTAAATGGGTATTCATCCCAGCTGGATCCATGAGGATGGCTTAGTATTATGTCAGGGTTTGCTGAAAACAAGTTTCCCTATCTTTTGATAATAGACTAAAAGTTAAGGACCACAACTGCTGAGAGATTAACTATAGGCAATAGTTTGTTTTGCATGTGTGATAAGTTTGAATAATATATGAATAAACCTTGGCAACAATCATAAACTGGCAATCACTATGCAATGTTTAATATACAGGTAGGGATTACACATACACCCTATGGCTGCCACATGTATCAGGATTGACACTGTGATGGAAAAAAAATAATAGCAGCAGGGGTAAATGTTAATCTGTCCTGAGATACAGAGATTCACAACTGAGTGTATAGTAACAGTAATATAAACCAAGACATACTCAGAGGATCACTGTGGAAATATAAAATACAGAGCAAAACAAAAATAAAAATATATAAGCTGATAAAGTAAAAAATAAAGTCTCAGTGCGGCAAAAAGAAGATGGCAGGAGAATCGATTGATGCAATGAACTGAAATAATTACTCACGAACTCCTAGATAAAGTACTGACTGGGAAGGTAGAAGGCAAAAGGAAACTCCGGAGTACTAGTAGGCTTCAGGCCTCCGGCGAGATGCAGAGTGAGTCGCAGCCGGCGATGACGTCACCGCGTTGCAGTGTAGAGCAGAGGAGGAAGCAGGTATGGAGAGCGGGAGGCTTAAAGAGATATGCAGGGAACAGAGCAACAAGATCGTAAGACCTAGACAAAGTAATAACGGTTGAGCAGAGATTACAAGTTAAGGTACAAACGGTTATCATGTAGGATAAAAGGATATTAAATGCAGAAGGTGGTAGATGGAAACAGGACCAGGTAAAAATCCTTGTATGTAGTTTTCCAGGCAAGGCTCACAGAATTGAACAACTTCAGAACTGCAATACTAAGCAATGAGCTTAGCAAGGAGGAGCCTTAAATAGGCAGAGGGAGAGGTTATTGCAGATGTTAAAGGGACATTGAACTGTGAGCTAGATTCCTGACACAAAAGAGCTGAATTCTTTGGGGCATGCCCCGCAAAAGGCCCTTTTAAGGGCTGGTAAGGTAAAAGAGCTTTTCTATTTTAATTTTAGAATAGGGTATGGCATTTTTTATTTTGGGGGGCTTTGTTATTTTATTAGGGGGCTTAGAGTAGGTGTAATTAGCTTAAAATTGTTGTAATATTTTTATTATGTTTGTAATTAATTTTTTTATTTTTTGTAACTTAGCTTTTTTTATTTTTGTACTTTAGTTAGTTTATTTAATTGTATTTATTTGTAGGTATTTCATGTAATTAATTTATTGATAGTGTAGTGTTAGATTTAATTGTAGGTATTTTATTTAATTAATTTATTGATAGTGTAGTGTTAGGTTTAATTGTAACTTAGGTTAGGATTTATTTTACAGGTAATTTTGTAATTATTTTAACTAGGTAGCTATTAAATAGTTATTAACGATTTAATAGCTATTGTACCTGGTTAAAATAAATACAAAGTTGCCTGTAAAATAAATATTAATCCTAAAATAGCTACAATATAATTATAATTTATATTGTAGCTATATTAGGGTTTATTTTACAGGTAAGTATTTAGCTTTAAATAGGAATAATTTATTTAATAAGAGTTAATTTATTTTGTTAGATTTAAATTATATTTAACTTAGGGAGGTGTTAGTGTTAGACTTAGCTTTAGGGGTTAATACATTTATTATAGTAGCGGTGAGGTCCGGTCGGCAGATTAGGGGTTAATACTTGAAGTTAGGTGTCGGCGATGTTAGGGAGGGCAGATTAGAGGTTAATACTATTTATTATAGGGTTATTGAGGCGGTAGTGAGGCGGATTAGGGGTTAATAACTTTATTATAGTAGCGGTGAGGTCCGGTCGGCAGATTAGGGGTTAATAATTGTAGGTAAGGTAGCAGCGACGTTGGTGGCGGCATATTAGGGGTTAATAAATATAATATAGGGGTCGGCGGTGTTAGGGGCAGCAGATTAGGGGTACATAGGGATAACGTAGGTTGCGGCGGTGTGCGGTCGGCAGATTAGGGGTTAAAAAAAAATATTAGAGTGGCGGCGATGTGGGGGGACCTCGATTTAGGGGTACATAGGTAGTTTATGGGTGTTAGTGTACTTTAGAGCACAGTAGTTAAGAGGTTTATGAACTGGCGTTAGCCCATAAAGCTCTTAACTCCTGATTTTTTCTGCGGCTGGAGTTTTGTCGTTAGATTCTAACGCTCATTTCAGCCAAGACTCTAAATACCGGCGTTAGAAAGATCCCATTGAAAAGATAGGATACGCAAATGGCGTAGGGGGATCTGCGGTATGGAAAAGTCGCGGCTGCAAAGTGAGCGTTAGACCCTTACCTACAAGACTCTAAATACCAGCGGTAGGCCAAAACCAGCGTTAGGAGCCTCTAACGCTGGTTTTGACGGCTAATGCCAAACTCTAAATCTAGCCGTTAGTGCGGCCGATCCCTGGGCCTTTGTTAAAGCAAAGTTCTTTTAGTTCAGACCCTGGGTTCCGCCGCTCTAAGCCTCCTATTAGCGCACTCAGTGCTCTGAGAAGAAGGGTCAGGTTTAGGTTAGTTTTCCTGTGCGCTAAAGGTAACTTTTTCACCCCAAGCAAAGGAACATTTGCATTTGTTTAACAAAAATGGAGGAAAATGTTCCAAGAATGTTCCATATTCATTTCATTTAAAACAAAATGAATTCCTGAATAGCATAGGCAAAGAATATTTGAAAAATTATGTTTGTTTAATATTCATTACAAAAGATTCGGCCAAACTGTTTTTTTTCCCATGCGCATCTTTAGTATTAAAGGGACATGAAACCCACATTTTTTCTTTCGTGATTTAGAAAGAGCATGTCATGTTAAAAAACTTTCTAATTTACTTCTATTATCTAATTTGCTTCATTCTCTTGTTATACTTTGCTGTAAAGCATATCTAGATAGGCTCAGTAGCTGCTCACCCATATGCATTGCTATTTCTTCAACAAAGGATAGCTAAAGAATGAAGAAAATTAAATAATAGAAGTAAATTGGAATGTTGTTTAAAATTATATTCTCTATCTGAATCATGAAAGAAAATGTTTGGGTTTAGTGTCCCTTTAAGGTATTTTCTGCCTTGGGCACTGTGAAATCTGCTGCCCCTAAACTACTACCCCAACTATAAAAACTCATAAATGTCTTAAAAAGAATACATGAAACTGAGACCATAGGAGTTGGAAGGTCATATAATAGTAATACCAAATAACTGCCCCCAAAAGTTGTCTGCACCCCCTCACTATCCTGCCTCTCTTGACACATCTATTTAGTTTAGACCAAATGACACCCTTGCATTGCCTTCTAGATGTGGTTGCAGTTAGTGATTACCTTTTTTCTAGGTATTTCAAAATGGCAATTTTGTTTATTATCAATCTTAAACCAGATGGATCATCTGAGTCAATATTAGATTCCATGGTCAGGGGTAGGTGATTAAGAGCTTTATAGGTGGTTGCCTGTTTAATTCAGGCTGTTACACAGCTGTGGAGAGGATAGTTAATATCATATTTATAAGGTATAAGTAGAAAAGCTGTGCAAGGGTTTGCATAACATGTACTGTATATTGGATATAAAAATAGTAAAGTAATCTTTGGAAGGGATGCAGAGGATTTATATTGTTCCTGTATGGGAACGATAGTTCTCACTTGATATAGAGAGAAAAAGCTAAATTGCTAAGATCTTAATTTTGAATTTTGTGCATCAATCAAAGGCTTTTAAAATGAATTGCAATTTGAAAAAGATCCATATGCCCAGTATCTGATCTATTGATTTCTGAGATTAAATCCTTGCTGAATTGATGAGGCCCCTGCATTCTCCCTATTCCTCTTTGTTAGTCTTGGTGTTATTTTGACTCCATTACTATTTTGCTGCTCTTTAGAATCCTTTAAAAGTCAGTGAGGATGATTCATTGCTCTGTTAGTAGATTTCATTTGGAGGGGTAATTTCACTCAGTGGAATTCGCTCCTCAGTTGTGAAAAATGATGCAAGTATAAATATTTCTGTTTTCTACTAGCTATTTAATTTACTGCTTAAACTATATATATAGTTTTGTCTGTAAATGAAACAATGTCCAATTGGCTATAGTTTCAGCTGTATTGTTCTTGGTGCAAGAATATTATGATATAATTAGCAGTTTGTGATCCGTTCAAAGAATCGCAGATAGGGGTAAAGGTAGCATTCATTGGGGAGAATATAGAATTAGGGGTTAAATTTAGGCAGAACTGGTTTGTGTTAGAGGTCCAAATGAGGGGTCTTAGTGTAGTTTTTATGCTGGGGGCTCACAGTGTGGGTCTTAGGTTACGGGTCATTTTAGGTAGGGGGTTCACAGTGGAGGGGTCTTAGGAAGGGTTTTTGTTTGAGTTGTTTGTTGCTGTTTAGGAGGGAATAGTGGTGAGGGGTTTTAAGTAAATGTTTTTTTTCAAAAACCCTAAAAGTGATAGTTTTTGGGTTTTTTTTGCATTGGGGTTGTTGTGGTTTAGGGTTAAATAGTAGAGAGATTTTTGCATGAACGAGAAGAAAAATGTGCACAAGAACAACTATATAATTTAGTAATTACGGTAATGAGATAAAATATTCTACTTCCCGGCAGTCTCCATCTTGTTTTGAGATCACATCAGTCAGGAAACAGTGCTTTTACAAAAAAATATAAACAAAAATAGTTATAAATTCACGTAAATGATTGTATTTCTTAAACAAAGTGGTAAATTCAAAAGCACTTTACTGTAACCTTAAGAGGTGTGAATGAATTACTGTATTTTTCAATTTTGGGTGACCTCCTAGTTTTAATTTTGTATTGTGATCACTTGAGAGACTCAACAACCAATTTGAATGGAAAGCAAAAATCAATTTTTTAAGCAAATCAGCAATAGATTGCAATCGTCCCCTGTCATAGACATTTAAAAAATAATAATACAAATAATAATAATGATAATTATTATTATTATACTTTATTTATGAAGCACCATCATATTCCGCAGCGCTGTCCATGGATACAGTTCATTTAAATAAAATAATTATATAAAACTTCTAAGAGACAGGACAGAATTTACAAACACATATAGGAGGAATCAAGGGCCCTATTCCCGTGGGAACTTACAATCTAGAAGGGTAGGCGGTTGAGAAACAGGAGGTGAGGACTGCAAGTTTGAGAAACATGTTAATGCAGAGTTAGATGAAGGTAATGTTAGGTAAGAGAAATATTATTGAGTTAGGTGGTAGGCTTCTCTGAACAGAAAAGTCTTCAGAGAGCATTTAAAGGAAGAAAGATTAGGGCAAAGCCTGACAGCACAAGGGAGAGTGTTCCAGAGGGTAGGTGCTGCTTGCAGTCTAGCATGAGAGGAAGTGATAGTCGCAGATGCAAGGAGCAGGTCATTGTTGGATATTAGTGGATGGGCTGGAGTATACTTGTTGATTAGAAAGGATAGGTAGAGGGGAGCGGTGTTGGTGAGCGTTTTGTATGCAAGGGTGAGAATTTTGAATTTTATTCTGCTGTGTATGGGGAGCCAATGAAGGGACTCACAGAGAGGTGCAGCAGATACAGAGCAACGAGAAAGGTGGATCAGCCTGGCAGAGGCATTTAGGATGGATTGAAGGGGGAGAGGTGGGAAAAAGGAAGGCCAGTAAGTAAGTTATTGCAGTAGTCAAGTCAGGAAATAACAAGGGAGTGGATTATTTGCTTTGTGGTGTTAGCGCACAGAAAAGGTCAAATCTTGGAAATGTTGCATAGATGGTTGTGGCAGGATGTAGAAAGCGATTTGATATGGGGGGTGAAGGATAGATTTGAGTCAAGTGTAACTCTGAGGCAGCGGACTTGGGGCGATGGGGATATGGTGTTGCCGTCAACTGGGATAGAGAAGTCACAAGTCATAGGACATTTCGGCTAACTAAATAGCACTAGCAGTCAAACGTGCTCATAGGACATGCCCGCTAACTAAATAGCACTAGCAGTCACACATACTCATAGGACATGTCCACTAACTAAATAGCACTAGCAGTCACACATACTCATAGGACATGTCCGCTAACTAAATTGCACTAGCAGTCAAACGTGCTCATTGGACATGTCCGCTAACTAAATAGCACTAGTAGTCAAACGTGCTCATAGGACATGTCCGCTAACTAAGTAGCACTAGCAGTCAAACGTGCTCATAGGACATGTCCTCTTACTAAATAGCACTAGTAGCAGGGCTGGATTTCCCATTAGGCATGTGCCTACAGGCGCCTTGCAGTGAGGGGAGCCTGCCTGTCAGTGATAAATTTTTTTTGTTTTTTGTGAGGGCATTAATTTTAGTAAGAATTGTGCTGCCAGGTGCTTACAGAGTCGAGTGTTTCATTGGGAATATCTTACAGCATTTGAGGGAGCCATGAAGGAGAGAGGGGCAAAGATTAAAACTAAACCCCTCCCATTTTCGCCAGGCATGTTTAGTTTCACTTTTATTTTATGTACTTATGTTGCCTCACACAGCCAAGTTCGATGCTGATGTGTAGCAGACACTTTTTGTTGAAGGAATGAAAGCTTCAGAACAACAGGTTAGGACAGTACAGGTTTCTAATACTGCCTAGGATGACAACATAACAAGCAGAGCACTTTAACCCCTTGACTATCAGAGAGGAGTGCAGTGTATTCACTTGTTATATGCTGTAGTGCATTTTGATAGCCAGGGGGTTAAATTCTGCTTCAGGATGAATGTTTTTGTTCTATAAAGGCATTGGAGGTGAGGAGGTTATGTACTGCTCTGCTCTTTATTAAAAGCTGCCAATTGTGATTTACAGCCTTTAGGGCACTTTGACAACAAAGTTTGTAGTCTGTAAGGCTGTAAAATGTGTATGTGTGTAAACCATTCACATGGCATATTTGTTTGTTTGTATTTATGTATATGTATGTGTATATATATATATATATATATATATATATATATATATATATATACACACACACACACATCACATTAACATTGTTAATCTGTTCTTTTATCAAGTAAGCGTGGTATGTTTGTGTTTTGTAGTAAATTGAATTTCTAATTTTAAACACATTTGTTGACCCCTGGATTACATATAATCTACAACATTCCATGTTTTCCTTTGAGAGCAACATCATATTATATATATATTTCAGAACAAAATAAATTTAACATATGTGTGTATTTGTACCAAAAATATCAATGTTCACAAGATTTTTTTCATGTAGGGGAAAAAATACCTACATTTTATGTTTTCTTCCACTGGCTGCACAGGTTGTTGATGAGCTTGCATGCTGCTAGTTTTAATATTGCTATTGTTTACACAAAACTGTGTTTAACTCCATCAAAATGTTAAGCACATAGCCAAAGTCATCTCCAGAAAAGCAATACACGTGTTGATTGGAAGAAATACAATAGAGATTAGAAGAATACTTAGAGACCAAATTTAAAGAAAGCTCTGGGTATTATTAATGAACATTTGTTTAAAATGTTTTGTCAAAATATGGGAGAAATACAACTTGAATCATTTTATAAATGTTGTGTTCCAATTCACCAACCCTTTAAAAACTCAAAACTATTATTAGAAGAGAAACTGCTTGATAATTGTATGGCTGAGTTATTTTGAGAGGATTCAGAGAGTCTGTTATTTATATGGTTTATATGCATTTTTTCCCTTTCTATTTTTTCACTCTACTCCTAATGGAGAATTGTAATCAGGTGTGGTTTATGATTCAGGAATTAATCTTATTATTAGAATAATCTTATGAATCAAATAATTCATATCAAGATTAAAGAGTTGGTTTACATTGTAGACAGATTACTCTCTTCATTGTTTCATTTTATTTGAAGGAAGAAGAGAGAGGTAAGGAATGGTCTTTTTTTTATCTTCACTAATGGACAGTGGGTTCTCCCTGAATGCTGAGATGCTGTGCACGGTATAATTTTTATATGATGTGGCAGGTTTTTATTTATTTATTTTTTATTTTTCCTCTCACTGAGAGACAAAAAGTTGTCCCTGGATGTTTTTTTTTTAATAATTGTGCACTGGGAATAATATGATATAATGCTTTTTTCCCCTCCCCTCCCTTCCCTCAGTTCCTAGGGCCATGAGAATGTGTTTTGGGATTTGTTATGTGGTCCAGAACTCTTTACATATTGACACATTATTTCTTGATTTTTTTTTCTCATAATTTTAATATAATGTGATTGTTGATATAAATTTTGTAATTGACGTATTTTCTTTAAATATATATATATATATATATATATATATATATTAATTAATAGTAATAATTATAATAATAATAAGAAAACATAGAAGACATTTGTGGACATTTGGAGGGGCACTGCCCTCACTACCCCATTGGACCAGTCACCACTGGGTCAGGCTTTTGATGTATAAGAGTTAAAAAAACTTGCAAATCTATACTTAAAGATTTTTCCTGGTAGCAAGCAGCAAAATCAAGTTCTGAGCCCAGTCTAATTCTAAACCTGTTCATTAAAGGAACAACAAACACTTTCTAATTAAGTTTTTTTTATGACCAGGGGACAGCCAAGGCAGGAGATCAGTGAGGAGATGTTAGAGATTATTAGGCAGCTGGCTAGGGAGGAGATGAGGTAGGAGAGTGGGACAGGGATTGGGACAGGCAGTGGGACAGGGAATGGGAGAGGAAAAGGGAGAGGGAGAGGAAGGGGAGAGGAACTAGAGAGGACGGCGGAGAGGAAGAGGGAGAGGAAGGGGGAGAAAAAGGGGGAGAGGAAGGAGGAGAGGTCAGGGTAGGTGTGCCCAGCCACATTATTGAAGATGAACAAGTGGCTGGGCCCAGTGGCATAGGTCAAGAGCGCAGACAGGGCACAATAGAGTCCGGAGAACAGAGGCTCACATCACAGGGAAAGCCCAGGCAGAGGGAGGAGAGGTGTACCAGGGAGGAGAAGGAGATCCTTATAGCGGCCTATATGGAGAGGGCTACGAGGCTGCAGGCACAGAAGGCCACCCCTCCAGTCAAGAAACAGTTGTGGCAGGAGATATAAAATCAATACAGCACCGCTACCGGGACTGCAAATGTGAGCTCAAGAAGAAAATGTCGAGGGAGAGGGACTACAATGCAGGGACTGGTGGTGGCCCAGAGCAGACATTTGTCTACAGCCGCTGGGAGGAAATGTTGCATTCCAACATCTTCGAGGTGCCCTAGTCAGGATTGAAGGAGGACCCGATATTGGGAACCTGCACTTCATCTGATAGTAAGCGCATTTAATAATCTCTTTACATCCATGTCATAACCCATTCACACACAAAATAAATTTGGGATATGACTAACGCAATTACGTTTTTTTAAACATTATTATGTAAATTAATTCAGAATTACCTTCAGAAATTTGGATTTGAAGAAAAGCCATCACATTAGTATTTATTCTACAGATTAGGTGTGCATTTAAACAGATTTAAGACGCACGCAAAAATACATTCATATTGACCATCTAGATATCCGAAAGATGGGTTTGCAAATAGGTAAATCGTATCGATTGCTTATGGTTACAATAGAATTACGAAGGCAGCCTCATTAATACACTTTCAAATATAACATTTACATCTTTATTTGTAACTGTGCTAATGTCTCTTATTTCTTTATTTTCCAAATATACAGAGTCTGAGGCCGATGAGGAGGAAACACAGCAAGAACATGCTCCTTCTTCACCCAGGCATGAGAGTGGTGCAGAAGATGACATGCCACCTCTGGAAGAACTGGAGGAGAACCCTGCAGAAGATATCCCTGCACCAGACCCCACTGCATAAGATATCCCTGCACCAGGCCCCCCTGTAGAAAATATCCCTGCAGCAGCGTCCCCCCATGCAGCAGCAGCCCCCCGTGCAGCAGCAGCATGCTGTGCAGCAGCTCCCACTGAGGAGAACATACCCCCCCAAAAATCCCAGAGGTGGAGCTAATGAGGGGCTTCCTGGAGGAAATGCAGACCTCCCGGACAGCAAAACAGGCACACACACAGTTTCTGACCAACGCAGTGAACACCCTGATAGAAAGACAAACAAATATGTTAAATGATATTCAGATACACGGCAGGCAAAAAGGGACTATGGTGGCCTTTGTTTACCCTTGTCAACTCCCTGAAAGAACTGTGATGCACTATGTCACCTTGTCAGATGGCTCCAAATGGGCTATGCTGGCCTTGAAAGATGAAAAATGGATACAATAATATACAAATAATATATAAATAAAAAATAATAAAATAATATATCTTTAACAAATGTAATAGAAATAAATAAATTGATGTATCTTAGCCAGTGTAAAAATATCACTAGACTTAGTGTAGTCACCGATATTTCAATAGAAAAAATGATATCAGCATAGAATATTGATATCACAAGTATTGCCAAAATGTGCAAAAAGTACAATACATAACGCATATGTTGCACAAAAACAGATGACAAGATAGGATAAAAAAAATAAAATGTCCAAATGTAATAAAGATAAGTAAAGTCCTGGCAGCTCCTCTAATGTGTCAGTGTCACGCCACAACACAGGATCGATACATATAGAATACAAAAGGTAGAGGGTGCCACACAGTGCAGATCAGACTGGAATGGAATAGAACAAGAGAGTAAGCATAAACCTACTCACGTGATGGAATGCACCAGTGTGTAGTGCAGGCAGGCCGAGACCAAAGAGTCGCCTGGCAGACTCCTAAGCAACTGAAACTAATGAGATCCTCGTCCCACCAGGGGGAATCCAGGGACACATGGTTGTTCACACAGGGTGTCTCACACACTGGTCAGAAAAGGAAGCTAATGCTCTCCTTGGCACAATGGCAGATGTATGGGTACCACAGGGTTAGCAACAATGTTGTAGATCCGGCAGATAGAAGATAAAAGTGCAGCAGCGAAGTTACAAATGTTAAAAGTTTATTAAAAAATTAAAAACATCAGCAATGCGTTTCTCCGTGTCACAGCACGGTTTCATCAGGCTGTACAAACATTCACAAAGCTGCTACACTTGTAACTAGTGATATCCAATAAGCATGTGGGAGGGTTCCACACCCACAAATTAAAAAAAAACAATTGTGGGTGTGGTTTTAAACTTGTGTTCTCATTTGCAAACATAGTGCATCCAATATCGTGAAGCAACGTAATCCAATCAAATGACGGATTTAACACCTTTGCATGTCAATAACAAATGTATTTCTATTAAAAAACTAGCATGTGCTATATTGTTAACTAGCAAGCGTGTTTGTTTTATGTAATACACAGCTTCACATAATGTAACGCTAGATAACATAATACTGTGATATGTGAAACATAATCCATTGCTGGTACTAAATATATATTTAATTAGAACAGGAAGATTAGGAAATATTTAGGAAGCAGCAGGGTTTAACATAGAAATAATGCTACTATATACATCACAAAAATGTGTATTAGAAAGATATTAAGCATCTAAAATGTGTGCATTACACACAGTGATTTCTTATGTTATACTTCGACAACAGGATGTAAGGAAAATTTGAATATATGTGCTGCCAAAATTCAGATAATAGTCTGTTTTAAATATATTATATGGGTATGTTGATTTCCAAAGCAAAACTATTAAAATGTACATTATAAATGCATATCCATAAATTAAGAATTGTGGTCAGCATCACTTAAGGATTATCAACATAAAATAACTTTTATGAGAAATGACATTAATAAATAAAGAAGAAATATAACATTTGAATTACATTATTCTTTTTATTATGATAAATATGATTTATGAAGGTCATAAAACATAAATAAATAGGATAATAGGACAAATAAGTCAGAATGATAACACAGCCCCTTTGGAGCCATCTGACAAGGTAACATAGTTCATTCACAGTCCTTTCAGGGAGTTGAAAAGCGTAAACAAATGCCAGCATAGTCCCTTTGGAGCCATCTGACAAGGTCACATAGTGCATCACAGTCCTTGGAGGGAGTTGACAAGGATAAACAAAGGCCAGCATAGCCCCTTTGGAGCCATCAGACAAGGTGACATAGTGCATCACAGTTCTTTCAGGGAGGTGACAAGGGTAAACAAAGGCCAGCATAGTCTCTTTGTAGTGATCTGACAAGGCGACATAGTGCATCACAGTCCTTTCAGGGAGTTGACAAGGGTAAACAAAGGCCAGAATAGCCCCTTTGGACCCTCCTGAAAAGGAGACATAGTGCATCACAGTCTTTGGAGGGAGTTGACAAGGGTAAACAATGGCCAGCATAGCCCCTTTGGACCCTCCTGAAAAGGAGACATAGTGCATCACAGTCCTTGGAGGGAGTTGACAAGGGTAAACAATGGCCAGCATAGCCCCTTTGGAGCCATATGACAAGGTGACATAGTGCAACACAGTCCTTTCAGGGAGTTGACAAAGGGTAAACAAAGGCCAGCATAGCCCCTTTGGTGCCATCTGACAAGGTGACATAGTGCATCACAGTCCTTTCAGGGAGTTGACAAGGGTAAACAAAGGCCAGCATAGTCCCTTTGGAGCCACCTGACAAGGTGACATAGTGCATCACAGTCCTTGGAGGGACTTGACAAGGGTAAACAAAGGCCAGCATAGCCCCTTTGGAGCCATCTGACAAGGTGACATAGTGCATCACAGTCCTTTCAGGGAGTTGACAAGGGTAAACAAAGGCCAACATGGGCAGTGATAACAAATACAAAATATTGGCATATATACTTAATTTATAACCAACATCTAGGCAGTATTATTTAGATAAATAAAAAAATAAGGATAATAATTTCATAAAATGTAAATATGAAACATTTACATTCATAAAATAAAGAAAAGCTTTATAAATGAACTTTCAGATTCAAAAACTATGTATAATTATATCAGTATAATGTATCTTTAAGAATGTATGTTCTAATGTTGATTTGTAATGATACATACATTGGTGGCTGGGAAGGAGAACACGAAACCCAGGACAAGGAAGGTAAAACATGTTTGTGGGGAGGGATGTGGCAAGATGGGGCATGTTGGTCCTGCTCCGGTGGGGCCTGCACAGGTGGGGAGGGTGGGGCCTGGGCCGGTAGTGCCTGTGCAGGTGGGGAAGGAGCAGGACAGGCAAGATGGGGAGAGCGGCGAGGGGGGCAGAGGGTTGGTTTTGGGAAGGGGCAGGATGGGAGGGGGAGGGTGATGCCCAGAAGTGGGTGAGGGTGAGGGGTGTATGGATACTGTATATATATTTGATGTACCATCAGACTCCAAGGGAGCCACATTCTCCTCCATCGCACATTTAAAACCCATATTTGTAAAACATAATATGTTGTGTACACATTAAAATCAAATATTATAACATGTTACTGGTGCTCAAGGACACACATCAATGTTGCATTAAAGACATACTGAACCAAAGTTAGGAATTTCATAATTTCCATGGAGCATGCAATTGAAATAAAATATATAATTATCAATGATTAATAATGAACTGTGATTGTATTTTGTAAATCCGGAAAAAAGCATAGTACATAGAAGATTTAATAGTTATCATGTGAGTATCACTTGATGATTGTTGTCTACATTTATACAAAATATCAACATGTGCTATCCATGTTCTGAATCACAAAGTTGTAGACTAAGAAGCTTTGAGATCTTAATATTAAACTAATAAAATAAATATATATAATTTGAGTAGTACATTATAAGTTTTATTCAAATGGAATGCTTCATCATAATCATGATCCGAATATTTTTGCAAAAGACACCTTTAATGATGTATGAATGAGCAAATGGACTTACCAGCATCCTGCAAAGGCAGGTCTGCATCGGTGCTGGATCCCTCCGGGCTTGTCAAATTAACTTCAACTATTAATCATATAAATAAATATTATGTAACACAATTTGTACATCAGCTTTAAATATACATATTTGGTATTATATTATAAAATAAAATTAATTTAAACTATTTAAAATAATACCTTTCGAAATGTAAAGACTAAACCACTAATATGAAAATTAAATTAATTAGTTCATCAAGGTGAGTGGAAAGAAAATTATGTATTTCACATATGTACTATTTCTTAAAATATTAGACATCCGATTCTTATCATATTAATCTATGACATATCTAAAAATAACTATTGGTCTCTGTTTCTAAATAAATCCAGACAGACAATTAACACTTTGAACAACAACTGTTGACAACTAGAGCATAATACATGCGGCACATATATAAATTTGTGCAATGTTCAGTAATCTGGTTTCTGACACAACACATATTGATCACAATGCAAGACATAAGATATATTTTAAACTATGTCATCATTTTGCTGTTAGAATATGCTTATATATAAAGCTAATCCGAGAGTGAAAGATGTGATTTAAATCATAGTATTGTTTCATCCAAACAGTGTAATGATTAATAAAAATATTTTGTATCTTTAGATAAATACAATATAAATATTTGAGAATGTCACTCTAAAGGAAAAGTCTATTCCATATGTTGATGTAATGAATCGGATAGAGCATGCAATTTCAATCAAATATATAATTTTCTCCTATCATCATGAATATTTAATTATCCTTCTATCTTAATGATAAGAATAAAATAACAAAGCATATGAGATGTATATTTATATATTCTGCACATGTGTAAAAATGTGTTAGTGTTGTCTAAATGTAGCCACCAACTGTCAAGCACTACCCAGGTGCTGAATCCAAAATGGGCAAGACCCTAAGATTACATTCAAATAAAGATAGCAAGATTCTGAGGAATATCTTCGAATACTAATAAATTGTGATTTTGATTACAATGGAATTCGATCTCTGAATCGTGATTCTTCTTTTTAAATACACTTGAAATCTAATTAGAGGATCCATGTTAATATAGATCAATGTGAATGTATTAGGCAATGTAATGTCCAAATTTGTAAGCCAAAAGTGAAGTATAATGAGACATACCATAATTCAGGATTGAATATCATTATTCTTTGACATGAACAATCATACTTTGTTTTCCATTTTATCAAAGTAAAACATATTCTTAATTATTTACGAGTTCATTGTTTTTAAAATGTTTTTAGAAATGAACAGAGATGATTTACTAGTTTGTATTTCCCATTAAATCCATATTTTTTCTTAATTGATTCCGATACAGCATGCAATTTTAAGCAACTAACTAATTTACTCCTATTATCAATTTTTCATTGTTCTCTTGCTATCTTTATTTAAAAAGCAGGAATGTGATGCATAGGAGCCGGCCCATATTTGGTTGAGACCCTGGGTTATGCTTGCTTATTGGTGGGTAAATGTCAGCCTCCAATAAGCAAGCGCTATCTATGGTGCTGAACTGAAAATGTGCTGGCTGCTAAGATTTACATTCATTATTTTCAAATAAAGATAGCAATATAATGATGAAAAATTGATAATAGGAAGTAAATTAGAAAGTTGCTTAAAATTGCATGCTGTATCGGAATCATGAACGAAAAGATTTGGGTTTAGTGTCTTTTTAAGTGATAACTTAATCAAAAATCTTATGTAGATGGCATATATGTTTAGGAATGATTGATATTTCTATTTTATTCATTGTTTTAAATCTCTGATCCATTTATCAAGGAAATATTAAACTAGAAGGTTAAATAAATGACCCCATGTTATTGAATCAAATAATAATCATTTTTATTTTCAATCCTTATTTTTATTTAATAATTTTTTCTCTAATTTTCCTTCAATATTATTATTTATTTTTTTTAAATGAGTTTTTTATTGAAGTTGTGAGATTAACAAACAGGAGAAAAACAGACATGATTCGTCCAAAAGCAGGTAATTAAATACAACCACATTAAGTACATATTACAATAAGAAATCTTATTCCATTGGAGCATGAGAGAAGACATGGACGAATCAAGATTGAACTTCACTTTTATAATTTTATATATAGCATAGATTCCCCAAAGCGACAGAGGGAGACCTCTGTGTAATCAATATTAATCATAGGGTATTAAGGGGATATGGCTTATGTTTCGGTCACTCTTGGACCATAGCATGTGAGGGAGGGGATTCAGCGGACAAGAGCCGCTTGTATTATAGAGGGGGAAGGGAGGGGCGGAGCCTATTAAGGTATGACAGTATATGAATAGGAGACTAAAGGGGAGCGATATGGGGCTAAATGATATGAGTGGCATGAGTGAATAAGATACAACAGCTGACTTCCAGGGCGGAGCTTAAGGAACACGGCAGCGTGGACGCTGTCGGAGCTACCTGAGCCAATTTTCCAGCACTGCGGCGCCCATAGCCCTTGTTTGGCAGCTAACACCAAACTGGGCGTGCATACCAGCAGTCGTAGCTGGCGGGCGCTGGAAGCCAGAGTCTAGGCGTCGGGCCGATATCGCCACGGCCACTTGCTTGGGGCAACAGGAGCCCAGGTAAACAGAAGGACCGCTGCATCCAAGAGGGCACGGCCACTAACCTAATCGCAAGGAGGGCCAAGACAGGAGTACCGGAGCAGAACACGAGGGCCCAAAGCGCAAGCTGTGCAGGCTTCTGGCAGCAAGAAACTGACAGCCTATAACAGCAACAGCGGAGGTGGCGACATCTAAACTCCCGCAGGAACACCCCCCTTAGCAACCGCAAGTATTCGCTTTATTTGGATGCTATGTGTTTTGACTAACTGTATGCTGGGTGTAGCCACACTGTTAAGTGTCAATTGACTGAGGAGTAAAGAAATCAAATAAGCAAGGCCAGAATCCACTATCTTTAATGTCTATAATAGTAGTGGTAGCCTATGTTTATAGAACGTGGCCCAGCTGGATATAACTCTAAGGGGGGTGCGGGACTGCTAAAGTCTTGTGTAAGGATTTGCTAGAATAGGCAGCTGATGGATTAACCTATGGTCCGCTGTATGTGCTAAACTGCTCCCGGGAAGCAGAGAGAATAACAGTCCCTGTTAGGTGGCGAGCACAGAGCTGGGAAGTCTGCTCTTTCCACAGGTGATACCCACCCAGAATACAGGGTCTGTGTACAGGACAAATTCCTAAAACTCTCAAGGAACCTACAAAGCCCAAAACAAGGGAATTTGGAAGTGAAGGAAAAAGAAGGAACTCTTACAAAAGGAAGGAAAAGAGGGACTTTGTGGGATATAATTTACTGTGTTGTGCTTATATCAGGGTGTGCATCTCTTCCCTCCCTCTGTGAAACCTTATCTATTTGTGCGTTGTTTTTCCTTTTTTTTAGGGGGTTCTGAGTTTGCTCTCACAGAGATATTGAAGCATATAATTGAGATATAAATCTGAATTATGCGCAGAACAGATGCAGGTATAAATGCCTGAAGGCTATATTTAAAAACTGGTTAACCAAGCAAAAGAAAACGTTATTAGAGGAAGTCTTATCAATGTCCTATAAAGTCTCATGAATACTGCCTAAAGAGAGAGGCGACAAGTGTTAAATAGTGTGTATTCTCTCTGTATTTTTTTTTCTGAGAACTGTTAAATAAGTTAGAGCTCCTGAGAGCTCCTGAGATTAAGCTAATTTAATTTAATCTATCTACAGTGGGTTAAAGGGAGGTAGATTATACTAAATGCCGAGATTATAAGTTAGATAAGGGTACAAGCGAGTAAAGGTCTGCAATCTAAGTATCTGGTTAGTAGAGGCATGATAAAGTTCTATTAAAGGTCACTTTCCTCTGATTTAGAAATCACACACGCACGTGTTTATTTAAAACTTAAAAAAAAAAAAAAAAAAAAAAAACTTTTTGCACTTTTTTTCTTATATGAAGTCTACCTTCTTGAATATTTCACTTTGCACTAGGATAATAGATTAGAATTACTTTTCCTCTTTTTTTTCACAAAGAATACAGTATAAGGTGTGCTGAACCTGCCCACAGATACACTCACGTCAGCAGTGAGGAATAGTATCCAGAGCGGATACCTTTTCACAGATACTAGCATTACACGTTTTTTTTCTTATTATATATGGAAAAATTTATCAAAACTAGATCACCAGCCATGCCTCCTAAAACCAAAGATAAAAAAACATTAAGTAAAAATAGTGAGCAGGTTGCAGAAATCAATCTAGACGAGTCACATTTGAATATGACAGACTCACACTCACTCATGCAGCAAATCTCAGACTTAATACTACCTCAATTCAATAATATAAAGCAAGAAATAGCAGTGCTATCCACTGAAATTAGACAATATGAGAATAGATTAAATGAAGCAGAACTCAGGATCTCTAATGTTGAAGATCAGGTATACAATGCAGAGCAAACACTATCTGTTCAGAATAAACAATTGATTGCCATGCAGAATAAAATAGAAGATCTAGAAGATAGAGCCCAAAGGAACAACATTAAGATAGTGGGGCTACCAGAGTCAACCGAATTTAAAGATCTGATTACATTTGCATCTCAAACTCTACCACAACATCTAGGCATACCTGTGGAAGAACTTCCAATTAAAATAGAGAGAGCTCACAGAATAGTCATCAAGAGAGCAGAGCAAGAACATATTAAAGGGAAGCCCATTATGATTAAAGTGCTAAACTTCCAGGATAAGGTTTCTCTACTAAGACAATACCGTAAACACCATGAATTCACGATATCCAATAACCGTATTTATCTTTTCCAAGATTTCTCAGTAGAGACTAGCAGTAAAAGACGTGAGATGGCTCCTTATTGCACCAAGTTGATTGAAGCTAAATGGCCAGCGCGAATGATTTATCCAGCTAAAATACTCGTGGAAATCAATGGTGCAATGAGGACCCTTCTGACAACCACTGAAGCTAAAGATTTCTGTCTAGAACAGGGCTTGCGATAGGGACTTGTTTCCAACTAGTGATAGCTTCACTAGGGCAAGATGTTGACTAAGCAAAGTATATTTTGTGTTGTTGTTTTTTATTTCAAAGAATTGAATATAAGGTGGATTTTATTTTTTGATAATGTTCTGTGGATTTTATCGAAGGGAGGGTCTGGTGTGCTGGGGGAGGGGGGCGACGAGTTAAAGGAGACAGGTAATGTAGGTTCCCTAATTGAGTTGAGGCTTAAACAAGATGCCGGGAGAAAATAACTTTATATCTTGGAATGTAGGCGGCATCTCATCACCCATAAAAAGGAAGTTAATTTTAAAACAATTAGGTCAATTTAAGCCGAGTGTGGCGATGATACAAGAGACGCACCTAAAACCTTCCGAGGCAGAGAAATTAAAAAGTAAGTGGGTGGGGCATGTAGTAGCTACACCATATTGTGGTAGGAGAAAAGGTGTAGCGATTCTATTTAACAAGAATTGTGAATATAAAATATTAGCCCAAGAGATAGACACACAGGCAAGATATATAATTATAGACACCCAAGTTAACAATCTAAATGTAGTTCTATGTAATGTATATGGTCCAAATAAGATTGATGAGGAGTTCTGGTGGGGGCTGAGTAAGAAATTAATTAAATACATAGGGAAGAACATCATTATAGGGGGGGACTTTAATTTGACACCGGTACCTTTAGTAGACAGACTCAAGTGCAGCTTAACCAGGAACATCAAAAAGGAAGGGAGTCTCTTGAAAAAATTTATGAAAGGGTTGAGGGTGCTGGATGTCTGGAGAGAGCAAAATCCTGATTCACGTGAATTTACATGTGTATCAAAAACATTTAAGACCCTCTCAAGAATTGACTTTTATTAAGTTCTGAAAATATGATGGGGTTGAATATGAAAGCGGACATTAAGGATATATGCATCTCAGATCATGCGATTATAACCCTAGAAATCCAGAATGTAATACCAGCAGGGGGCGGTATTGGTAGAATTAGCTTCCCGAAATATCTAGCGCACAATATACATTTTAAGAATTATATCTTGGAAAAATGAAAGGAATATAAATTTTTTAACAGTAGCTATAGCGGCAAATGGGAGATATATTGGGAAACAGCCAAAGCATACATCAGAGGGAGTGTAAAAGCATACCTGTGTAAATGGAAAAAGAAAAATAGGGAGCGAGAATGCCAACTCAAACCAACTTAAGAATACATACAGAGCCTATATAAGCAATGGTAACCCGCAGACGTGGTTGAAGTATCAAAATAGCAAACAAGAAAAAGACATATTTATAAAACAAACGGTTATGCAACAAGAAGAAAAAGATAGAGCTAAATACAGAGGTATTTACGGAAGATCCGCTAAATATATAGCCAGATTAAGTAAAATGCAGAAACAAAGAAACTATATATCAACGATTAAAGTAGGGACAGATAGGGCAAATATGACAAAGGAAGTGAAGCAGTTAATGTTTAAATATTTTGAAGAGCTATATACAAAGACTGTAGTGGATCCCCAGCAGAAAGCAGAGTTTTGGGAACAACTAGAAACTAGGAAACTGGAAGAGGTTGATAGAGAGGGGTTAAATTTACCAATAACAGAAGAAGAGGTAATCCAGACTATTAGGCAACTGAAAAGTAACAAAGCACCGGGTCCCGACATGCTCCCGGCTGAATTTTACAAAATGCTAAATAGTGAAATTACACCTACGCTTACTAACCTGTATAATAGTTATTTTCTTAAAAGGGAAATGCATTCTAAGTATTTTGCGGCCTCCTCCATTACATTAATCTTAAAAAAAGGCAGAGCCCCAGAAGACCCAGGATCTTACAGACCGATATCACTGTTAAACAGTGACTATAAGATACTAACCACTATCATAGCAAACAGACTTAAAAAAATATTACATAAAATAATCCATATAGACCAGGTAGGCTTTATGACGGGGCGTAATCCAGCTAGAAATATCCGCAAAGTTCTTGTCACACTAGATCAATGTTATCAAGATGCGAAGCTAAACCCCAAAAAAGATCGCCCAGACTTAGCGGTGTTAGCAATAGATGCGGAAAAAGCATTTGATGCTATAACCTGGGATCACCTTTTCACAGTACTAGGGAAGTTTGGAGTGCAAGGGAATATCGAGTCTTTTATAAAACTTATATATAGAGAGCCAACATCTAACTTAATCATTAACGGCGAAACTACTCCAGATATTGTGCTCAAAAAGGGTACAAGACAAGGTTGTCCCTTGTCCCCCATGCTATTCAACTTATCAATAGAGCCATTAGCTACCAGGCTCAGAAAAGAGCTAGAAGGTATTAAAATCCATCAGCAGAAGGTCGTGCTCTCACTTTTTGCAGATGATTTACTCCTGTTCCTCTCAAATACTCCTGATAGCATTAAAAAACTTTTGGATATTATAAAGCAATTCAGTGCATTTTCAGGTTATAAGGTTAACGTTGATAAATCGGAGATTATGTGGCTATATGGATCAAGCCAGAAGTGTAAAAACTGCCCATTCAAGGTAGTGGAACAGATTAAATACTTAGGCTTAACTATTACTAGGAACCCGAAACAATGGTATGGCAAAAACATTACACCATGTCTGGACAAATGTATATCAGACTGTAAAAGAGGGTGTAATTTACCTATTAGTATTTCGGCTAGAGCTATGTTAATAAAAACAATAATTTTCCCCCGAATTCTGTATCTTCTGCAGAATTTACCCATTATATTAACTCAGAAAGATTGCAATAATTACAATAGGATGTGTAATAGGTTTATATGGGCAGGAGGGAATGTAAGATGTGCTACAGAAACAATAACTCTTCCCCTCAAGGCTGGGGGACTGGCACTGCCAAATCTCCAAGCTTATAATATAGCCGCTTTATCAAAATATGCGATAGATTGGATTATTGAGGGAAATTATGTTTCCTATGGCCCGCTAGAAACAGAGATATGTGCTCCCTATGCACTGAAAGCCCTTCTGCATTGTGAACCTAAAAATCTCCCAAAAAAAATTAGACAGCGGTTAACATTTAACAACATTATAATAGCCTGGCATAAATTGGGCAAAGGAATAGGAATAAACATTTACAAGTCAAGGTTTCTAACGATTTTAGGCAACCCGAAATTCCTAGTAGGATGCACCAAAAGCGGAGTTTTCCATAGATGGCGCAGGAAGGGCATTGCTAACCTGATACAAATTGAGGAGAGCACAAAACATATAGTTAAAGCATTTGACGAATTAAAAGACGAATTCCAGCTAAAAAATACAGATTTTTTTGCATATCTGCAGGTTAGGCACTTCCATAATGAATTACAGGCTAAATATGGGAATGACTGGTCACTAGGAGAACTAGATAAAATTATCTTAACATTTGCGCAAAAGAAATATGCGATCAGTATGATCTATAATCTCCAAATGAAATATAAAACAGAAATTCATTTACAGTCATTGAGAGATAAATGGAGGAAAGCACAGGTTATAGTGTCAAGGGAGGAGCTAACAGATAGTCTCAACACTGTCTTAAAGACAACTAAGGTCACCACTTGGAGAGAATCACATTTTAAAGTAATTAATCAACTATATGTCACACCTAGTAAAATGGCAAGATGGTACAAGAATTTAGATATGGCCTGCTATAAATGCGGTGCGAAAGAAGCTGACTTAGAACATTGTTTGTTTGTTTGCCCAAAAATACGGCAGTTCTGGTATAAAGTACAATTTTGGCTAAATAAATGGCTAGACCAAAAAACCCAAATAAACAATAAAATGGTGCTCTTTCTGTACCAGGGCACAGAATGGCACGAAAACCCCAGTCTAATCAATACGACAATTCTCTTAGGCAGATCATTGATCCTGGGTAACTGGAAAACCCCAAAAGCACCAAGCATTGTTCAGTTGGTAAAAGGGATGAAGAATCAGATGGTCTTGGAACAATATGACATCCATCCAGATCTAAATAAAGATATAAAAAGGTTTTTCCATAAATGGCTAAACATAATAGAAACTGAATCAGTGGGTGTTCAACTCCAAATTGTTAAACCTCTAATTAAGTCAAAAATAGTTAGATCCATGATTGCTAGGGGGGAATTGCCAGGGGCTTGGAGTACACTGCTATAGGAGGTGACATTGAATCTCTGTAGGGGTGCCCGCTGTCGGCCCCCCTCCCCCCTGCACACCAGAAATTAATTAATTGTCTAGAAATTGATTGGCTTATTATACGCAGATTGGAATCCACATTTGTGTCCATTTGGGTTTTTGTTATGTTTTTGATATGATGGTTCAATTCTTTCCTTCTTTTTTCTTTTCCTTTTCTTTTCTTTCTTTCGTTTAAATGTTTGTACCCTCCGAGGTTATATATGTAACAAAGGGGGACGTCAGAAAATTTGGTAAAATGTTGGTCTGATGTGAGGGGCCAAAAGAATATGTTATTGTAAGATGTATTATATCTATGTCGCCGAATGTGATCGGCCCTTCATACAGAACCAGATGTATTTGTACAATAATTCATAAAACAATAAAAAAAAAAAAAAAAAAAAGATACAACAGAAATGTGTAGCATCATTGACATGTAAAAACTGAGAGACCACTGTTAAATCAAGCATATTAGTAGGCACTTCTATTGGACCAAAGATATCAGTACACAACAAATGATATAATCTCAAAGGAGGTATCTTAATAATCTGTTGTTACGTATAATTAATTATAGTAACCATAGGGGTCCTATCTACAAAGGGGCACATACTTACATAGATCGTTACCAAGGAGTAGGGAGCTGTTGTATACAGATTGTTATCAGGGGGCTAAAATGATAGGAGCTTGTCACGGCAAACTGACAATAGAGCTTAGAACATCTCCTAGAGACAAGTAAGAACTGCTAGTAAAGCTACCTGATGTAACTGTTTGAACAGAATGTAAAATCTTTAGGATGGTTACCGTTAGCTCTGTAGTACAAATAAGTAACAGATATATTAGTCTCTCCTTGGCCTATAAGTATTAATCCTGTGTAGGGATTGACTTGTCCCAACTCACATACTCGGTCGCTGTCCATAGGGCAAGGACTGTTGTGCCAAGTTTAAATAAGGGGAAGTGTAGGCTTTTTAAAGACTCAGGTGGAAATATCATGGATCGTAGTAGTGATAGACTATAAGTGAAGTATTTAGGGAGGGCGACGCTAAATTTAGAGGAGCCATAGTTAAGGGGAGGTAAAAGCAGTAAAAGTGGATGTAGGTCACTATGCAAGGGTATACTCTAGTCCCCGGAGATATATGTTTAACATGCTAATGTCGGTTACTATTAAAGCTATGGGTTAGGTATCAGTGTAGGTTTTTAACTTTTTGGGTCACATACATAAATATATTGCAGCAAATCATCATAAGTCTTAGTATAAGTCTAACTCCGCTAAAGGAATGTTAACTGATAAAAACAGACAAAGCCATTTTAAAAAAAAAAGGCAAAAAAAGAATCAGTGCAAATAGTAAGTAAACAGCTATATAGGTGGAAAGGAGTATATGTTTCTTGCAAAAAGTAAAACTGTCAAGTATCGCAGGTCAATTACACAACAATGTGTGCTTATAACAATATAAGATAGTGACAA
The DNA here is from genome assembly GCF_027579735.1 of Bombina bombina. NCBI lineage: Eukaryota > Metazoa > Chordata > Amphibia > Anura > Bombinatoridae > Bombina > Bombina bombina. The sequence goes on along the minus strand of NC_069500.1, from coordinate 26,346,134 downwards.
AGTAAAAGTGGTTAACGCCTGTTCATCTATAACTATAGGGGATCACTCTTAGGTTTCAAATGGTGTATCTCTTTTTCTAAAGCAGTATTAGCTGTAAGGTATGAAGCTCTATAAATGCCATACTGTTTCGGCCGCTGACAGCAGAGCAAAGCACAATGGTGGGTGTCATGCAATAATTAAATATGCACCACAAGTGAGATACTCTTATATAGATCAAGCATACTAAAGTGAACATATTATTCAGTAATTTCAGTTTCCTGAAGAGCAGAGCATGAACAATTATGTAAGTAGACTTTACTGGAATGTTCCCTGCAAGAATCACCCAAAATACCGTTATAGCAGTTATGAATTACTAAAGGAATGTCTATCAAAACAATACTATACATAAAAAAAAAAAAAAAAAGTATTCTGAGGTGTAGCATAATATAGTTAAATAAAGTAACTGAGAACTTGAGTAAATTAGCATAACACTAACACACAGTGACCATTGCAGCTGTTGACAGAGGTTTCAGCAGGAGCTCTATATGCTTATATGTACTGTCACCAGTAGTAAGAACACTCCAAAGTCCCTGTTAACCAGGGAGGAGGCCCCTGTAGGAGTATAAGTGTCTTCTCTAGCCTACTCCAATTTTGTGAACAGTCCGGTAACCTCGGCTAGTCTCTGGAAGGGCTCCGCTAGTGGAGTGAGGCATCTGCGAGAGGAAGTGATCGGGGAGATCTTTTGAACCATGTGCGCTCAACAACCCGGGAGCCATTTCTAGTGAAGTTGCAGCGGACCAGGGCAGGCACAATTTTAATAGCGGAGTGTGACTCTGACCAGAAGGAGTTTGCTGGGGGTACAGACTGTGGCTCTATGGAGCTGACTTGTCATTAGGCTGTTGCCTGGATGCGACCAAGTCTAAGAGGCTCCCCTCTGAGTTTGCCATGATTCCCCTGCGAGTCGCGAGCTCCGTAGAAGTTACCGCCATCAGGGGGTGATCAGCCTCTGTCAGTGTCTCCTGTGGGCCGATCCGGCTCTTTAGATGAAGTGTTCCTCTGCGGGTTGTTCGAGAGCCACTGGAGTTTGGCGGCGAAAGGTCACAAATTCTAGCTTGAGATCCCAGAAGTGCCTGTCCAGGTTAGATGATAAAGCTTCTAAGGCACTTATAATCGCCGCCATCTCCATAATGCGTATGGTGTGTGTAGTCCACAAGATGGCCGCTACAGAATTGCTTCTGGCCAGTGCCTCCTACAGATATCAGGGTTTATGGTCTCTCCTGGGGCTAAAATAAAGTTCATCTGACTCAGTGGGGCTCCCCAATAGCCCAGACGTATTAGCTGTTAGTAATCTGATATGCCAAGCAGTCAAATAGAATGCTTTAAGTCTATGAATTACAGGAGCTGAATAAAGTGCGACTGCTCGGCTCCTAGGCTAGCTCCGACCCCCTCATTATTATTTTTTGGTATGCATGTTGTTATGAATTACTTACATAATCCTCTGTAGTCTCACAGGTTATTTTATTTTCATTTGAAGTGTGCTTCTTATGTTAAAAAGACAGCTTATTGTGAATCAAACCTTCATTAATCACATATGGAATGCAATTGTGACATAATTTGATATTCACTATTAACATCAAATTGTGTTTGATCGCTTGTTATTCTCTTTTCAAATATACTGTCTGGAAATGCAGGTATAGATGAAAGTAATGTGCTTACCAGATAATATGGCACTGGGTCATTTCATCAGATAAAAAGCTTTTTATCTGATGAAATGACCCAGTTGGGGTTGAGAAACGCGTCATAACAATAAAGCTATTTTATTTATGACGTTGTCTGTGTTGTGCTACTCCAACACCAATAGAACAACACACAAAAGTTTATCTTTTTAATAATTGAAGTCCAGTCACCAGGAGGTGTATATCAAGCTGAAACCGGGAAAAGAGCTTTTGGAGCTTGGTTTCCACAGTGTACTAGCCACTGTTAAGTGCTAGCAAGCTTTCACGCACTGGTCATAGCACAGTGCCATATTATCTGGTAAGCACATTACTTACTCTCATCTATACCTGCATTTCCAGACGGTATCACGCTATTGTGGCGCCCTCTCTACCCTTTGTATTCCAACAGCTTTCTTACACTCTCTGGGATCAAGAGGAGCAGCCTGGCCTATTACACGGAACAAGAAGAATATCCCCATCTCTTCAATCTAACATTATTACATGGACACATCCAAAAGCTGATACGGTAGACCCGTTTCATTAGACTCATAAGTTCATTTTTTCTGACATTTTACTGTCTTAATTCAGCGCGCTTTTATATCCCTATACTGGGATACGAATAGAGCAATTAAGAACTGCCATTATTTGACATTATAAGCCAGCACTTATAAATGTGTTAAATACCTATATAAATATGTTAAAATAACCTCCATTTCAGGGAAGTTCACAACAACAGACTATGGGATTTCAGATTTTGGGAGATAATAAAGGTAAAACAAGAGTGGAGAGGAGGAAAATATGAAACTAGGATCCTCAAAAAAGAAGCAGAGTTAATCTATAGGATGAAAACATTACATCCATTAGGATTGAATTCAGAGTTAAACGTCACTCCCTTTATGTACGATTGATCTGTTCCCCCAATTGTATGTATAGATGTATAACAAGTTTAACACACAAGATGCAGTTATGTGCATTTTGACTGATTCCCTCAAGTTGAACATTTATCTAGATACTATATCAGTATTTTTCAAAAATGTAAATATTGTATGTATTCATTGTTTATTAGATAAATATTGTGACTCATTGTGAAGTATTGACAGTGCTCTTTTACATGTAATTACAATCTTAACAATGGACATCGATTTTGTGACATTGTGTGAAATTATATTCGACTTCTCATAAATGCAAATAATAGTGAAATGCGTTCTTTGTATTTATAATGTACGTTACTTTGAGAAAATAGAGCATGTTTGTCTGAAATGTTCACATCATTTTCTTTTTCATGGTTTCTTTATTGTTACGGAGCAGATATGCAATATTGTGAAGTATCTAAAGACATCTGGCTAACCATTGCAACTATGCATTGTTGTCCACCAACAAATAAGCAGATATTCCCCATTAATGCTTTGCTGCTGCTCATAAGGCTATGCATATCATTTTTTAAAACTTAGGATAATAGGAGAATGAATCATATGTGATTATCTAAGTAAAATACTATTTTCGATTCAAATATGCTCTGTCGGGATCACGGAAGATTAACTTTGTTGATATTCTGAAATTTCGAGAGGGCGCATGTATAACAGGATGGAAATATTAATAGTTAATAGTGTACCATATGCAAAAAGACAAAAATATTAGCATACGTACAAAATCCTATACTCAATAAGTTCCAAAATGAATTGGGTGCACTTATTAAGTGTAAGGAAGTCTTCACCGAAATATACTATCATATGTTGGCTGCCTCCTCCTCACAGACTAGTCCGGATAAGCTGCAGAGTGTAGATAAAAAGGAACAAAGGGGCACCTCATGTGTAGAATAACCAAACATAAGTATGGGCTTGATGAAATATGAGCCAAATGGATACTGACATGCTACTGGAGAACCTTGATGTGCTAGTAGATACAGGCTGTAGAATTATAGGGTGTAATAGCTCACCCACAACTGGAGTGTGGCAGTGGGTAAATGAGACAGAGAAAACACTACATGAGTAGATCATGAGTAGATCATGAGTAGATCAACCAGAGTATAACAACTTGTAAATTATCAATGCCAAAGGGGTACTCACATACTGGACAAGCACACCTATGTGCTGGTAGAGACAGGCTGATAGATTTCAGTAGGGCGTATCAGCTCCACCAAATGTGGTTCTCACAATAATCAGGATGCAGGTGCAGGAAATAGCTAGTGTTTGTGTTACAATAGGTAGTCAGTGAACACAAGCAGGTAAGGTGCTTCCACTCAGCTTGGATTTTTTTTTAAAATGATGATTGTTAAAAACAATTAAAAACAAGTACAAGTAGTGGAAAAGGGGTATCCAAATATCCCCCTATAAATGTAACGCATTTCTAGGCACTAAAAAGGCAGTTTCATCAGGCATAATAATCTCCTTACCAGCAGACCTGCTTTTTATAGCTCCTACCTAACCCTAATGGAACGAGCCCACCCTTTTAGTGGGTGTGTTCCCTAATTAATCAATCATATACACCTGCACATCCAGAGTCTACCTATGTAAACATCAAGAGTTCACTATATACTGCATTACACAATGTAAACATTAAGCATAAATAGCCTAAAAGAGAACAAATGTACATTACAACATTCTGATATCACAAATAACAGATGTGTATTTCATTTGGCATTTCATGTTTCATTGATAATTTCAATCATTTAAAATAACACCCATTTCATGTGCATTCATCTTACAAATATTTAAAGGGACAGTCTAGGCCAAAATAAACTTTCATGATTCAGATAGAGCATGTAATTTTAAACAATTTTCTAATTTACTTTTATCACCAATTTTGCTTTGTTCTCTTCGTATTCTTAGTTGAAAGCTTAACCTAGGAGGTTCATATGCTAATTTCTTAGACTGTGAAGCCCACCTCTTTCAGATTGCATTTTAACAGTTTTCCACCACTAGAGGGTATTAGTTGACGTATTTCATATAGATAACACTGTGCTCGTGCACGAGAAGTTATCTGGTAGCAGGCACTGATTGGCTAGACTGCAAGTCTGTCAAAAGAACTGAAAAAAAGGAGCAGTTTGCAGAGGCTTAGATACAAGATAATCACAGAGGTTAAAAGTATATTATTATAACTGTGTTGGTTATGCAAAACTGGGAAATGGGTAATAAAGGGATTATCTATCTTTTAAAACAATAAAAATTCTGGTGTAGACTGTCCCTTTAAATACCCTTGTTATATATAAAGATAACGGATATGACATCCTCCCTCTATAAAAATATCCTCATATAACCTATATAAAAGACTGACATCAATCCTTTGTCAGTCTTCGTAACTAGCGTTTATTTATTTAATAGTAGACAAAAGATCCTACCTTGGTTTCCCTCATGGTATATCCGATTTAGCCTGTCTAAGCCCCTTTCTTGAAAGAGGAAAGTATTGCAAGTGTGAATCCGTGTTGTAAATAAACATGATTTGTATTACTAACTTCCGTAAAATGTTTATTTAGTCAGTCCTAACCGATCTTAAAATCTGACCTTATGCTTAACCTATCAGATCTGGTTGTGTGTATAATTACATGTGTCCTATCAAACAAGGGTTGTGTGTGTGTTTTTACGTTTGCCCTATAGGATCGGAGTGTATGTCCTTATGAAAGCCCATTCTTCTACTGGGTGAGCGTGATTGGTTACTCTCCCTATTGGTCTTTATTCTCTATGCGTAATTGGTCCTTATGAATAATTCACCCTTATGACTGAAAAAAATTATTTCGTAGTTCTAGTGCCTCCATGATAAAAGTAGATTTTGTAAGGCTCTATCAAAACTAAGTATTAAAACAGTATTAGCTTGATGGAATATGAATATCAATATATAATGTAATTCTGTGCTATCTATCTTAAAAAAACTATAACGTATAACGTCTACTATCAACCCCAAATGTATCAACATTAATTCCAAAAAATGATAATAATAAAATAAAAACTTAAATTTTAATTATAATTCTGTGTGACTAACCAATATATATATATTGAGGCCTATTTAACAAAGGTCTGTCGGACCTGATCCGGCAGTGCGGATCAGTTCCGTCAGACCTTGCTGAATGCGGAGACCAATATGCTCTTCATATTCAGCATTGCACCAGCAACTCTTGTGAGCTGCTGGTGCAATTCCACCCTCTGCTGATTCGCAGCCAATCAGCTGCCAGCAGGGGGGTGTCAATCAACCCGATCGTACTCGATCGGGTTGAATTAGGGCAACCTCTGTCCGCCTCCTCAGAGCAGGCGGACAGGTTATGGAGCATCGGTCTTTAGACTGCTGCTCCATAACTTGTGTTTCTGGCGAGTCTGAAGGCTCGCCAGAAACACAGGGTGTTAAGCTCCATATGGAGCTTGATAGATATGCCCCATAGACTTGATAGCAGAAATATATTACCATAAGTCTATGTGTGAATATATTAAGTGTAGATATAAATATATATATATATAGATAGATAGATAGATAGATAGATAGATATGTTAAATCAGCAGCAGAGTATATAATGTATGAAATTATATTTTTACAGTTTGTATATGAATTCTTATTTTGTGTTTTGAAGCCACAACAAACTAAAATGTTTGGAGCTTGTAGATTTAATCTGATCTCCTAACTTTATCACGTTGTGTACATATACATTCTTCTTCTTATATCTGTAAACCAATCAACCAAAAAATAAATTTACATTTTATGACCTTATATATTGTATGCCTCACTGGGAGTGTAATATCTTCTGATGGCTGTGTTTACCCAGCTTTGCCTTAAGGCCAAAAACATTATGAATAGGTGGAGATACCATAGGAGAAATAAACTATTTTAAATAAAAAATAAGGGTTACAGAAATACTTGTAAACCCTTTTATACACTCCAGCAGGTAAAGAGGATAATTGTGAGAAATTATATGTTGAAATATCTATGAGTTAACTGTCCCTTCATTTGACTCCACTAGAGTGAAAAGTCATCAATATGGCATACAATAACTAGCTCTGTCTAAATGTGAAAATAAACTTAGCTATCATGATTTCTTTAAGGATCATTTACTCTACCTAGGTTACCTTGCAAATAACGATATCATAATAACTAAGCTATATTTATTTTAAGAATATATTAAACTTTTCAAAAAACCTGAATGATAGATATTAGAATGTTAATATAAAATTAAGCTACACTGTCACTTTAATCTAACAAGTTCACCCTACATATTTCTTAAAAGTGACATAACCAACGTTGTTATTTAGACTTTATACTGCATAGCCTCGTCATTAACATTTTATGATTTGTACATCTCTAAATCACACAACCAAAAATTATATCGCTGTATCTAACTCCACATTAACTTTTGTAAAATACAAGACTTTAACACTCATTATCTGCTTGAGCTGTGTTGATATTTTAAATAAAAAAAAGAAGGAAAATAGATAACTGTATTATATTTATTATCAGGCATGTGCTTGAAAAATAGATACTTTAACAACCAGTCATGGTAGTATTCTTTTCTTTACATGTCCTAATATTAGAAGGATGTATTTTTTAGTATCTTACACGGATAGAGATATTATAAATATATTTATATATATATATATATATATATATATATATATATATATATATATATATATATATATATATATATATATATATATATATATATATATATAAGAATATATAGTATGTAAAGATATTTATTTAAAAAAAATAGATTCAATAAATACATATTCTTCGGGGAATTCAGCAAAATTGAAAATCTGTAAGAAAAAATAAATAATAATTAGAATCTGAAAGCAATTATGTTATTTCATACTAAAAAAATATTCTTTAAGTATAATAATTGTAAAGTCATATTTTGTCTATGTTCTAACATTTATTATTTGTTCTGATATTAAAGCCAGATTCAGACTGTATACCTATATATACATAATTTGACATTAATCACATTAAATTTAAAACATTAAATAGTGCCTAATATCCTATTTGGTGCTAAAATTCCTAATCATTCAATTATATGAGGGACATATTTGAATGTAATATTTCCTGTCTATTCAAAAACTAATATACCTAAATGTCACCTATGAAATGTATCTCATCTGTATGATTACTCCTCTCTAGCACAAAGTAGGGGGAACGTCTTAAAAAAATAGGACATGTTGAAAATGGTTAGACACATTCAATATATTATGAAATATTTTCACATTATTCCTCCTATGATTCTTACCAATAGCATGCATTGTGAACACTAACCTGAATGTATGATCTTTAAAAGTTGATTCTATTCAAAATATCAGTTTATCTTCATTATGTGTAACGTTCATCAGTTTCCAAATAGAGGATTGTGAAATACCATCTAAAAGAAATGAGGAAATATAAGTGTTTCCCATAGGATGTATCCTGCATCCCCAGTCTTGTTCCAGACATTGTGTACACTTACCATGTGAACGTGTCTTTGTATGTTTTTCAAAGTCAGCACAGTTGAAAGACAATGCCACAGACATGATCACATTGGTATTCTTCACTTTCAGTCTGGTATTCTTCACTTTTAGTCTGTAGATGATGTAAATCTCCTTAATGGAAAATGAAGTGTAAATCAAATATCAAATAAAATAGTACATAGTTCTGCATCCCTCCCACTAACACTAACTATTTCCTAAAATATTTATATCAATAGCTTACTAAGCATATGTAGCCTCTTTTGTGTTATGTTATAACAATAAATTGTGAAGCCGAGTCACATACATTGTCCATACTTAACCTCTGATGTATGACTTTGTCAATTCTATGTGCTTCAGAGTATCCCTTTATCTGCTATCTGTGGCATTTATCCCTTTCAGAATATCTAAAATCTCATAATGTCTAAACTAAATAATACATGTAAACTAATTGTATGCCATATGATGGATCATTGGGCAAAATCCCCCCTCCCCAGTCTCGGTCCATACATTGGGGCCTATTTATCAAGCCGTCAACCGCAAATACGGTGGAATTCCACAGCGTCATTGTGGAGACCTTGATTCTCCATATTTATGAAAGCCTACAGGCCGCCAAAAGTAGAATTTTGTGACGTAACATACGATTCGCCAGTCTCAGTCCAATACAGATCAATGCTTACGTCATTACAGATGTTCCGAATGCAAATTCGGCACAATCTGACTACTTTTGGAAGTTAACAAATATCCACCACGTACACTCGCCACTATTCCGGCCCAGTGTACCTGGTTTTAAATCCGCCGGAGGCGGTGGATGCCATAGGAATTAATGGGAGTCTGAAAGCAGTGAAAGCTCATGCTTGCTGCTGCCCGATATCCCATTGATTCCTATGGGAGAATAAAGTTATGTTTACACCTAACACCCTAACCTGTACCCCAAGTCTAAACACCCCTAATCTGTCACCCCCTACACTGCCGCCACATACTTTATACTTATTAACCCCTAAACCGCCGCTCCCAGACCCCGCCGCAACAAAATAAACTTATTAACCCCTAAACCGCCACTCCCGGAGCCCACCGCCACCTACATTATGTTATTAACCCTAAATCTGCCGCCCCTACACCGCCACCACCTACATTACAATTATTAACCCCTAATCTGCCACCCCCAACATTGCCGCCACTATTCTAAATGTATTAACCCCTAAACCTAAGTCTAACCCTAACCCTAACACCTCCTAACCTAAATATTATTTAAATAAATCTAAATAAAACCTACAATTATTATCTAAATTATCCCTATTTGAAACTAAATACTTACCTATAAAATAAACCCTAAGCTAGCTACAATATAACTAATAGTTACATTGTAGCTAGCTTAGGATTTATTTTTATTTTACAGGCAAGTTTGTATTTATTTTAACTAGGTATGCCCTGAAAAGGGCATTTGGATGGGCATTGCCCTTAAAAGGCAGTTAGCTCTTTTGCAGGCCCAAAGCCCTAACCTAAAAATAAAACCCACCCAATACACCCTTAAAAAACCAAACACTAAGCCCCTGAAGATCGACTTACCGGGAGATGTCTTCATCCAAGATGGGCAGAAGTGGTCCTCCAGACGGGCAGAAGTCTTCATCAAAGCCAGGCAGAAGTGGTCCTCCAGAGGACAGAAGTCTTCATCCAGACGGCATCTTCTATCTTCATCCATCTGGCGCGGAGCGGGTCCATCTTCAAGACATCTGACGCAGAGCATCCTCCTCGGATGATGACTACCCGACGAAAGAAAGTTCCTTTAAGTGACGTCATCCGAGATGGCGTCCCTTAGATTCCGATTGGCTGATAGAATTCTATCAGCCAATCGGAATTAAGGTAGAAAAAATCCTATTGGCTGATGCAATCAGTCAATAGGATTGAACTTCAATCCTATTGGCTTATTGGAACAGCCAATAGGATTGAGCTCGCATTCTATGGGCTTGGAAAAAGCTGAAGAGCAGCGATATCGATGACTGTTAGTTAACAACAGTCTGCTGCTCATCGCACCATACTTGGTGTGCAGCTTTTTGACAGCTTTTTTGGTAACTTTGGAGAACATATTCAGGTCCGCGGCAGCGATGTTTGGCAATCTTAGGCTAGCGTATTGGTGCCGGCGAATGCAAGTAAGTTGACAGGTTGATAAATAGGGGCCTTTGTGTACACTTACCATATGAACTTGTCTTAATATATTTTTTGAAGTCAGCACAGTTGAAAGACAATGTCACAGACTTGATCACATAGTTATTCTTCACTTTCAGACTGGTATTCTTCACTTTCATTCTGTAGATGAAGTCAATCTCCCTAATGGAAATTAAAGTGTAAATCAAATATCTAATAAAATGGTACATAGTTCTGCATCCCTCCCCCTAACTATTTCCTAAAATATTTTTTATCAATAGCTTACTAAGCATATGTAGCCTCTTTTGTGTTATGTTATAACAATCAGTCACATACATTGTCCATACTTAACCTCTGATGTATGACTTTATCAATTCTAATGTGCTTCAGAGTATCCTTTTATCTGCTATCTGTGGCATTTATCCCTTTCAGGCTATCTAAAATCTAATAATGTCTTAACTAAATACATGTAAACTAACGGCTAGATTTAGAGTTCTGCGGCCAAAGGGGTGGGTTAGCTACGCGTGCTTTTCTTTCCCCACACCTTTTAAATACTGCTGGTATTTAGAGTTCACAGAAGGGCTGCGTTAGGCTCCAAAAAAGGGAGCGTAGAGCATATTTACCGCCACTGCAACTCTAAATACCAGCGTTGCTTACGGACGCGGCCATCTTAAAAAACGTGCTCGTGCACGATTCCCCCATAGGAAACAATGGGACAGTTTGAGCTGAAAAAAAACCTAACACCTGCAAAAAAGTAGCGTTCAGCTCCTAACGCAGCCCCATTGTTTCCTATGGGGAAACAGTTTCTAAGTCTGCACCTAACACCCTAACATGTACCCCGAGTCTAAACTCCCCTAACCTTACACTTATTAACCCCTAATCTGCCGCCCCCGCTATCGCTGACCCCTGCATATTATTATTAACCCCTAATCTGCCGCTCCGTACACCGCCACAACCTACGTTATCCCTATGTACCCCTAATCTGCTGCCCCTAACATCGCCGACACCTACATAATATTTATTAACCCCTAATCTGCCGCCCCCAACGTCGCCGCCACCTACCTACACTTATTAACCCCTAATCTGCCGACCGGACCGCACCGCTACTATAATAAATGTATTAACCCCTAATCCGCCTCACTCCCGCCTCAATAACCCTATAATAAATAGTATTAACCCCTAATCTGCCCTCCCTAACATCGCCGACACCTAACTTCAAGCATTAACCCCTAATCTGCCGACCGGAGCTCACCGCTACTCTAATAAATTTTTTAACCCCTAAAGCTAATTCTAACCCTAACACCCCCCTAAGTTAAGTATAATTTGTATCTAACGAAATAAATTAACTCTTATTAAATAAATTATTCATATTTAAAGCTAAATACTTACCAGTAAAATAAACCCTAATATAGCTACAATATAAATAATAATTATATTGTAGCTATTTTAGGATTAATATTTATTTTACAGGCAACTTTGTATTTATTTTAACCAGGTACAATAGCTATTAAATAGTTAATATCTATTTAATAGCTACCTAGTTAAAATAATTACAAAATGGGGGGGCGGAGCTAACTAGCAAAGAGAGAAGACGTATCTTTATGGAGCTCCTATACTTTATCTAATTAATGATGAACATAAATATATTTTTTGAGTGACTTGGACTTTCAAACTCCTCAGAAGTCAAGGGCAATCATCTCCGCTAACCATCTCACAAACAAATCTTTAATCAGCGGTTTATGAAGCTGTACCCATCAAATCAGAGTTTGGGGCCTGCTCTAGCTGACGGAGCAGTCTGAGCATAATCCCTCATAACATCTGGGAAGAACCCTTCTTTTATCATTCAAGAAATGGATCCGGAGGCCGCACTACAAAGGTTTGAGGACCGTTTCAGTGAGATCTTGGAGGATCACTTTTCAGAAATGAACTCTTTACTCCTGCAACTCTGGGAACAGTTCTCAGCTCCACACGAGAGGCAAGATGGCGGCGACAAGCTAAGACCCTCTAGTATTACTGGTAAGCGGCCCCTCAGTGACCCGGAAATCTCTGTTCCCCTGAAAACAGCTACTGTTCTCACAGATTCACGCAGGCAGCATTTTCCCCCAAGTCGCAAGAATCTGCTAACTAACCTAAGAGATCTGGGTCCTAAGTTTGCTGTTCCGGTGATTAAGCCGGTTGAAGATCCGGATCTGGGCACTCACCTGGAAGATCGTATGGGAGTGACTTCACATAGGCTGCTCCGTGGTGGGGAATTGGGTCTTCCGCCTCCGGGACCATTGGACATCTGCGATCTCCCATCCTCATGGCATAGAGAGGCTACACTGTACTTTTCTTCATGGTCCTGTAATTCCTTTGCTTCGGTGCAGCGCTTAGGGACTGGTGTTGCATTGGTCTCTGGCATTGGCTAAAGGACAGCTCTTACAGGAGTCCACAACGGCCTGGGTAGTCTTCTGGGACAAGTGAGACAAGCCTCTTTGATTTGTGATACAAATCATCTCATGACACTCTGATCTTTGAATGCAATATGGATATATTCACACCAACTGATTTCTATTACGGTTTTTGTTTTATCACCATGTTTGCCTAAGACAGCCAGGGCCCCAGCAGATATTTATAGGCTCTGTGAGACATTTATGATGGCTGTAAAGTCGGAAGATACTTTAGTCTCCCTAGTTAGACTGGGTCTCTTATTTTGATCTAAGCTGTTTATTTTTATGTTTATTGGTCACCTATTTCACTCAGGCTTTTTGGCTCCATAGTCTCCCTAACTATAGCAAAATGTTTAAATTTAAGAAATACATATTACAAATGAATGCTACATGGTCTAAATTTATATATAACTAATATCAGTGTCTGATAAATATTTATCAATACTCATATAGAAGAAAGGACCGTTACCTTACTGTTGTTATTAAACAGGTACCCAGTCTGTTTCTTTTTTTTTTTACTTTAACAACTCGCTCTGTTATTACACTTTGTAGCTTAAACCTGTAATGACCTGGAGTCCAGACCTTCCAACTAGCATCTTCAGCATATTTTCTCAATGTAACTAAGCTCATTGTATGTTATATCACTGTTATTATTATGTTTGTGTTCTTTTGTTAAATTTTATACTGATATGCAGGATATATAATGCTCGCATCTATTCACTCGTGAGAGGAGTTTAAAATTCAGCCTCAGTTGCTCCCAAATACAGGAAGTAATATTGATATCACCATACACCTCTGCAATCATGGTTATTATTGTATAGTTGGGTTCTACATATTTTATTCTTATCTAGAGCCGGCCCGGTTATGGTTACCAGTTTAATCTTCAGAACCATAGATGTTACATGTCTTCTGCAGAGCCGTCAGTTATTTCCCAGCCTTACAGACCAACGTTAATGATGATATAATTTACAGGTCTGATGTGGTGTTTGTTATGTATAAGTTGTGTTTCAATTCTGTGAATAGAAGTTTCCTAATCCACCTTAGTTAGTTAGAGCTCTTTTATCTAGGGTACAGACACATAAGCCTTTTACAGGTTATTTCTTTAAGTGGTAACAATAGAAGGCTTGAGAGTAGATTTCCTTTTTATTTTTTTTTATTTTTTTTACGCTACTCTACAGTGTTATAACCCACCTGATGTCAGAGTTTTATACCAGGCTGTATATAATAACACCTATTCTGCCTTACATAGCATCAACCTATATAATCATATATTGTCTGCTTTCTCTTTACATGACTCTGATATTTTTAATAACCTGTTATGTGTCATGACTTTGCATTGGAATATCTAACGCTCAGTTTGATATGTCAGAGTCATTTTCCACATTATGTGTTTTAGAGGCCTAATTCACAGATGTATATTATAGTCTGATATAAATCTAATACCTAGTTGTATATATGTGATATTTATCCTATTATCTCACTGTATCAATGACTCCCCAATACAGCTTTTTCTATTTCACTATCTAATCCTGGCATATAGCGATAACAAACATTGCTAATATATATAGACTCTAGCCATATACTCTAATACGCTTACTCTCCTATGTCCTTGGGTGTTTTACTGCCTGCAATCGGCTAACATGCCCTGTGTCATTACTGTCCTAAATATGTACATTATACTGTGGTCCCCTTGCATAATTATGATGCTGACGTATTAGTGGACCCCAACAGACCTTATTTAACATATTTGTACATGACTTATTTGTTTTTCTTATAATGCTCATTATGGGGCCACTTTTCCTAGCCATGTAGTGGGACCTGCATCTATGCCCTCCACTCTACTACTTTGACATTCTAAATGGCTCCGCCCCCCCATCCCCCCCTTACTTCAATTAGAGCGGCTCTTGCCCGCTGCACTCCTTTCCCCCTTCCTTGTATATTGTGGTCTATGAGTGACCAAGATAAAAAAAAAAAAGCTAATTCCCCTCTTACCCCAATCTTATTTGAATTGATAACTGTATGAAAGCTCTTTCTGGCCAGGAGGGGATCATTTTTCCTATCTATATAATATAAAATAGAGGTTTCATTATAAAATCCATCATCTTTTTTATAGACATACAAGCTAACCATGTTTTGGAATATCACTTCCTTCTTCATACTGTAGATTCCTTTATTTCCACGTAGGCAGTTGGAATTTGGACATAGCTATATACTTCATGGTTATAGTACATACATCTCTCCAGAAAGGCTCTGACTCTGTGTCCAGAGCTGTTACCTCTCAGCTATTAGATTATGTTAATGCCTCAATAATGTATGTCTTATTGTTATCTTGTTATCATGTTATTATTGTCTAAAGATGACCCTTGTTTGTAACTTTTTCAAAACCTCAATAAAAACTATTTAAAAAAAAAAAAAATTACAAAATTACCTGTAAAATAAATCCTAACCTAAGTTACAATTAAACCTAACACTACACTATCAATAAATTAATTAAATACAATACCTACAAATAAATACAATTAAATAAACTAACTAAAGTACAAAAATAAAAAAGAACTAAGTTATAAAAAATAAAAAAATATTTACAAACATTAGAAAAATATTACAACAATTTTAAACTAATTACACCTACTCTAAGCCCCCTAATAAAATAACAAAGACCCCCAAAATAAAAAAAATGCCCTACCCTATTCTAAAATGAAAATAGAAAAGCTCTTTTACCTTACCAGCCCTGAAAAGGGCCCTTTGCGGGGCATGCCCCAAAGAATTCAGCTCTTTTGCCTGTAAAAAAAAAACATACAATACCCCCCCCAACATTACAACCCACCACCCACATACCCCTAATCTAACCCAAACCCCCCTTAAATAAACCTAACACTAAGCCCATGAAGATCTCCCTACCTTGTCTTCACCACGCCGGGTTCACCGATCGATCCAGAAGAGCCTCTGATGTCTTGATCCAAGCCCAAGCGGGGGACTGAAGATGTCCATGATCCGACTGAAGTCTTCATCCAAGCCGGAGCTGAAGAGGTCCATGATTGGGCTGAAGTCTTCATCCAAGCGGGAGCTGAAGAGGTCCATGATCGGGCTGAAGTCTTCTATCAAGCGGCATCTTCAATCTTCTTTCTTCTGGATCCATGGTCATCCCGCCGACGCAGAACATCCATCTTCACCGACGACTTCCCGACGAATGACGGTTCCTTTAAGGGACGTCATCCAAGATGGCGTCCCTCAAATTCCGATTGGCTGATAGGATTCTATCAGCCAATCGGAATTAAGGTAGGAAAATTCTGATTGGCTGATGGAATCAGCCAATCAGAATCAAGTTCAATCCGATTGGCTGATCCGATCAGCCAATCAGATTGAGCTCGCATTCTATTGGCTGATCGGAACATAGCTCACTTCAGCAGCGACTCTAAATACCGGCGTTAGAAAGATCCCATTGAAAAGATAGGATACGCAATTGACGTAAGGGGATCTG
The DNA here is from genome assembly GCF_027579735.1 of Bombina bombina. Lineage (NCBI taxonomy): Eukaryota > Metazoa > Chordata > Amphibia > Anura > Bombinatoridae > Bombina > Bombina bombina. Next base: position 26,329,969 of record NC_069500.1, on the reverse strand, counting down.
CGGTATGGAAAAGTCGTGGCTGGAAAGTGAGCGTTAGACCCTTTCCTGACTGACTCTAAATACCAGCGGTAGCCCAAAACCAGCGTTAGGAGCCTCTAACGCTGGTTTTCACGGCTACCGCCAAACTCTAAATCTAGCTGTAATTGTATCCCCACCCAGTCTCGGTCCATACATTGGGTATACTTACCATCTGATGTTGTCTGTAAAAATCAGGTGACAAAGTCATTACAGGAGCCAATGCCAGAATCATATGATGCATAAATTACCTATGATAATAAAATCTATTTTAGATTTTGCTATAATCATTTCTTGAACAATCCTAACATGTTCGCACAATTCTACTTTAATTTTACTAAAAGTCTCACATATTCGCAATGCTCCTATATAACTTATAGTATTTACCATCTGAAAAGGCGGTTGATGATGTTGGCTCTGACAATGACCCCCTCATCCCGGAAAGGCCCCTCTAGAACAGCGTTGTCCTCCTCAAATTGTAGGAGGTCTCGGGGCACCTAGATGGCCTGCAGCATCCCAGCCTACTGAGCTATGTTATGAAGGATGCTGCAGGCTATAATGATCTTTGCTACCTTACTAGGACTGTATTGGAGGGCTCCTCCAGAACTGTCCAGGGATCTAAAGCGCATTTTGAGGAGTCCAAACATCCGCTCCCCTACAGCCCTAGTCAGCATGTGTGCTTGATTGCAGCGCACCTGTGCCTCATCAGCTGGATTACGTAATAGCGTAATGAGCCAAGGCTGGCTCATGTAACCTGAATCACCTATAAATAATTAACATGACAAAATGTCAATATTACAAATATCTTAAAAAATATGATATGAAAAAATACATTAAAAAAAATAATAAAATGCAATTGTGTATATGAAAATATGAAAACTAGAGATTTGCTGAAAGACAAATAAATGGTTAAAGCGCATCCTATATCGGCACATTTAAGCTTTGACCTGCTACATATCTGTTTGGAGCTAAAACTGGACATTTGCTGAAAGAGACAAATATATGGTTAAAGCGCATCCTATATCTGCACATTTAAACTATGAACTGCTACGTATCTGTTTGTTTCTAAAACTAGACATTTGCTGAAAGAGACAAAAAATGGTTAAAGCACATTCTATATCTGCACATTTAAGCTATGACCTGCTACATATCTTTTTGCTTCTAAAACTAGACATTTGCTGAAAGATACAAAAAATGTTTAAAGTGCATCCTATATCTGCACTGTCAGTATATAGCAGGGTTATAATACAATGTATTTGTTATTATTCTTTAAAACAAACCCCCAATTAAAATGTATATACGAAACAATTGAAATTAATAATTATTCCTACATTCTTTAGATTAGTTAAAATTTATATACACATTGAAATATATTAAGTAGAGACTAGCTTATGAATCAAATTATAAATGCTTATGCTGTTATAATATTCTATACCACAGGTCATAAAAAATATATCTTTAAAATTAACTTTACTCACAATGAATTGCATTAAAATACCACAATAAAATACCAGAGGTTGTATATATTGTTAATGCAAACAGCCAATGTATATGCCAATATGTCTGACCTGAAATTGCCTTGTTAGCTAATAAGGCACATTCTAATATATATATATATATATATATATATATATATATATATATATATATATATATATATATAGCAATAACTGTAATTAA
>NC_069500.1:26310774-26323274 GCF_027579735.1 Bombina bombina | reverse complement strand
TTGTATACACTTGGCTGTATCTGAGCGGCGCAAATGCTTTCAAAGTGAGCATTTTTTTGTGTTTGTTGAAATTTTGTTTTTGCCCAATAAATCGTAATGTTAAATTGTAAAATCTAATATATTCAGTGCATCTTCGTAATGTTTGTTCATATGCGTAACAAATACTTAGTAAACGTGATGTTATATTAAAAACGTCCACGCTAACATGATTGAAAGTGCATACTTGTTTAAAGTGTGTGCATAGACATGGCATAGAATCTGATCGATCAATGTTGCTGCAATATTGTTGCAAAACGATAAAGTAACGGCTGACATCTATAATATTATATATATAAGTGATAGTTGCGATTTCAATATTTTACATGTCCCATTGAAATCGCAATAATAATGAAGATCTTCCAAACCTCTTGTCTACGTATATGTAATATTGAGTGAGAAACTGATGATAGGGGCGGCACTGTCCTAATGCTGGAATCTGTATGGTTGAAGCTTAGAATGATGTCATCATATTAGCAACATGCCTGTTGTTAAAGGGACACTAAAGCCATGATTTATCTTTTATGATTCAGAGAGAGAATCCAATGTTGCACAACCTTCTAATGTACTTGTATGATGTAAATGTGCTCATTGTTTATATATGGTTTGTGCAGCCACCAATCCTCATCTGCTGAGCCTATCTAGATATGCTGTTCATCAAAGCATATGAATAGAATAAATAAAATCATATAATAGATGTAAATGAGACAACTGTTTAAAATTGCCTACTGTTTCTGAAAAATGAAATCTAAAAATGTTTTATTATGTCCGTTTAAATATCTGTTGAGTCTTGAAACTGATTTCGTATTGGTGATGATAAAATTGATTGTGATTTATAGTTGATGTAATGTAATTTCCTAAAACAATTTGATGTTGTAGTGATGTTCACACATGTAAAACACCTAACTCCATTGTCAAATAGTATATTTCGTGATCTATTTGTCATTGCGGGACCTACGCAAGAATGAATGAATTAGTGCAACAATTATAACACTGCCATTACGAGTTTAATAAAATAATATTATCGCTACATAAAGAGGCCAGTTGTGTGCACAAGCACGTATTCCCCATAGAGGTCAATGGAGGCTAGAAATTGAAAGAAAAAAACTTTCAACACTTCTGTTGAGCGTAAAGTGAGTGACGTCATGTCATTCTGTGAAAAAGTACCTAAAATCCTGATAAATTCATATTTAAAAAATGTTTTGTGTACGTAATGTGCTGTATATTGTTTGTATGCAGCGATTTCTGTATGTATGTGATGATATTTGTACGTAATGTGCTGTATATTGTTTGTATGTATCGATTTCTTTATGTATTTGATGATATTTGTACGTAATGTGCTGTATATTGTTTGTATGTATCAATTTCTGCATGTATGTGATGATATTTGTACGTAATGTGCTGTATATTGTTTGTATGTATCGATTTCTTTATGTATTTGATGATATTTGTACGTAATGTGCTGTATATTGTTTGTATGTATCGATTTCTGTATGTATGTGATGATATTTGTACGTAATGTGCTGTATATTGTTTGTATGTATCGATTTCTGTATGTATGTGATGATATTTGTACGTAATGTGCTGTATATTGTTTGTATGTATCGATTTATGTATGTATGTGATGATATTTGTACGTAATGTACTGTATATTGTTTGTATGTATCGATTTCTGTATGTATGTGATGATATTTGTACGTAATGTGCTGTATATTGTTTGTATGTATCGATTTCTTTATGTATGTGATGATATTTGTACGTAATGTGCTGTATATTGTTTGTATGTATCGATTTCTGTATGTATGTGATGATATTTGTACGTAATGTGCTGTATATTGTTTGTATGTATCGATTTCTTTATGTATGTGATGATATTTGTACGTAATGTGCTGTATATTGTTTGTATGTATCGATTTCTTTATGTATGTGATGATATTTGTACGTAATGTGCTGTATATTGTTTGTATGTATCGATTTCTTTATGTATGTGATGATATTTGTACGTAATGTGCTGTATATTGTTTGTATGTATCGATTTCTGTATGTATGTGATGATATTTGTACGTAATGTGCTGTATATTGTTTGTATGTATCGATTTCTTTATGTATGTGATGATATTTGTACGTAATGTGCTGTATATTGTTTGTATGTATCGATTTCTGTATGTATGTGATGATATTTGTACGTAATGTGCTGTATATTGTTTGTATGTATCGATTTCTTTATGTATGTGATGATATTTGTACGTAATGTGCTGTATATTGTTTGTATGTATCGATTTCTTTATGTATGTAATGATATTTGTACGTAATGTGCTGTATATTGTTTGTATGTATCGATTTCTTTATGTATGTGATGATATTTGTACGTAATGTGCTGTATATTGTTTGTATGTATCGATTTCTTTATGTATGTGATGATATTTCTACGTAATGTACTGTATATTGTTTGTATGTATCGATTTCTGTATGTATGTGATGCTATTTGTACGTAATGTGCTGTATATTGTTTATATGTATCGATTTCTTTATGTATGTGATGATATTTGTACGTAATGTGCTGTATATTGTTTGTATGTATCGATTTCTGTATGTATGTGATGATATTTGTACGTAATGTGCTGTATATTGTTTGTATGTATCGATTTCTGTATGTCTGTGATGATATTTGTACGTAATGTGCTGTATATTGTTTGTATGTATCGATTTCTTTATGTATGTAATGATATTTGTACGTAATGTGCTGTATATTGTTTGTATGTATCGATTTCTGTATGTATGTGATGATATTTGTACGTAATGTGCTGTATATTGTTTGTATGTATCGATTTCTGTATGTATGTGATGATATTTGTACGTAATGTGCTGTATATTGTTTATAAGTATCGATTTCTTTATGTATGTGATGATATTTGTACGTAATGTGCTGTATATAGTTTGTATGTATCGATTTCTGTATGTCTGTGATGATATTTGTACGTAATGTGCTGTATATTGTTTGTATGTATCGATTTCTGTATGTCTGTGATGATATTTGTACGTAATGTGCTGTATATTGTTTGTATGTATCGATTTCTGTATGTCTGTGATGATATTTGTACGTAGATGTTGCTAAATGAGTGTAAGTTCATGTATGTCTATGTAAGTCAATGTAAAATGGGTTTGTGTGCATTTTTTTTCTAACACCCAAGATCTCATATCTTTTATCCGTTATCATTTTTTTAAAATATAAAATAAAAAAAATAAAAAAATGTACAGTGTTTGTATTATGAGTATAAGTGTACTTTGTATAATATTTTTGTAGTTATTCGTAAATGTTTTTGGTTGCGATATATCATTAACTACTGGTTTTGGATAGCGTTATGGATTTGAGCGTATATGAGGATTTTTGTTGCGCTACGGAGGTTTTTTGAAACTTTGGCTGCATTAGAGAAAATGATACGCTATGGGCCATAACGCTACTATTTGAGTCATAATGTTTAACTCATAATCTAGCTGAAAGGGAGTAAATTACTAATGTTTTAAAAACACACCCCAACCATCACTTGCCTCAGTACTTTTACAGGAGTAGATAGGGTTAATTAAACACATAAATATGGGCCAGGTTACAAGTGGCACGCTATCAGATGTTTTTACTCTCTCGCTAACTATGCTTAAAGTAAACTTTTAATGTGAGCAGGTTATCACTTATATTACAAGTTGAAAATAAAAAGTTAGCAAGCTAAACCGATTCACTGTAAACTTCATCGCTTTGGATTTTGCTACCAAGTTATCTTCTTCTTCCTATAGACTTCATTGCTCATGTGCTAACCACACTTGCATTAGACCAACTGCGCTAAACCCAAAGCTAATTATGCATATTTTACATTCCAATATTCTTCACATAAAAGAAAATGTTCTTTATATATATATATATATGTATAACTATATATCTATATATGCAGGAATAGATAAATATATACATATAGATGTGTGTGTGTGTGTGTATATATATATATATATATATATATATATATATATATATATATACATATATATATATATATATATATATATATATACACACACACACGCACACAGAGAAGCACACTCACAGGAACGAACAACTAGCTAAATAACATTGTTAGCCTGTTCTATGGTGATTTACCACCTACGTGCAGCATCTTTTTAGCCCAGTAATGCTTTTCACATAGTAGAACTTTTCAATAGTATATCAGATCCCTCCTATTACGGTAAGTCAAGCACCGCAATACCAGGCAATTCCTCTCTTAACAAGGAACACAGCTACCCCAGACGATCGTCCCTGTGAGTACGCTTCTCTCTGTGTGTATTTAGTCTGCCTAAGGGAAAAAGGGGCAACCAGAAGTGGACTTAATCAGTGTGCTTAGAAGAATATGCAACAACTTGTAATACGTGTGCTAGTTGGCATATTTGTGCCACTTGTAATCTAACCCTATGTTAGTAAAATCACCATTGTTTCACAGTTTCTCATCTGCTAATCTGAAGCCAATCAGAGGCATTTATGTAGTAGAATAAGGCTTGTGATCATTTGATAACTTTGGTGATGCCAATTAAAAGTATATACTTTATGTAGTAGGATTAGGTTTGTAAAGCTTGCCATGGGCCCTCTTCATTTTCAGATTTTATTTATAGAAAAAATTGTATAATAAATAATAGCCTACTATAGAATTGTTTTACTACACACAATTGTTATATTACAATCTCCAAGATTTTACTGTCCATTGAAGTCCTGGACTAACTTGCCTGGATTCATTGACAATTCCTTAATTTATGTAGTTGGTTACACAAGAGCTGGGGAAAATGCTGCACATATAAAAACTTGGTTAACCAATTACGTAGTTACCCAGTTACGGCTGGACAGTTTCCCTAGCTGGGAGCTTTGTCAGCTGTCACTACATAATAAAAGGGGGGCACAGTTTTACTTCTGTGTTTACAAAAAGTATAATATTTCTTGTTTTATGACTATAGCAATAAGTATAATGTTGTAGGAAATGATTCAACTGCTATTGCTTTTTAATGATACAATTATACCAAATTATGAAAACAGTGCATAACAAAGTAACACTTCTATATTTACTAAAAGATACTGAAAGTTTAAAAAATAAATAGAAGGAGATAAAGAGAAAAAAGCTTTATGCATTAGGTTCAGGCTGTTAATAAACGCTTGCTCAAAATAAACATTTGAAAAGCTTCAGTGCAACAGATAGATAACACAATTTATGCAAAAACCCTCAAGTAAAGTGCTTTCATTTTCAGAAGCTTAATAGCACCTAAACAGCTTGCATCCTTAATGCATAATAAGGAAAAAATAAAGTGAAATGCATTGAGCTAAAGTATTTTCTTTTGTTAGAATACTTTGTACTTTATTTTAAACAAGAATAAATAATCAAAACAGGAGTATCCCTGTATCTGTTTATAAAAGTGAATCCATAATAAAGTTTACTGCCATTGAGTTTAAATCATTTTTCATAAAAATCTGAAAACTCATTTAAAGGAAAATTCTATTACGATATTATATATTTTATTAGAGCATTTTTTAAATAAATTCCACTTTCAATCTCTGTGCTAGATCTAGTGTGGGCCCTTAAACTGGAGTGCTACATAAACAGTCTAAAAAATGTTATAGACAATCCAATTTGTGCTGCCATTTCACAATAATGTGCCAAAGTAGAGCATGATTTAATATAGATGATTATATATAGGTAGGTAGGTATATATATATATATATATATGAAAAAAACAAAAGGAAAACCGGAGGTCAATAAAACTTCAAAATGTATTAGTATTCCAATAAGGATAAAAACCCATGGGGGTCTGTACAAAAAACACTCAGCACTTGGTACTTCCAGCTGACATGTTTCGGTGTAAACCGTAATCATAGCTGATGGAATGCACCAGTGCTGCTTCATTTAAAAGACAATAAGCATCATCATTGGTTAATTGGAATGCTTTCCAATGTGTGAGTTAACAAATAAGTAAACATTAACCATTGACATACTGGGCAGTTTGGATACATACACAATACATAATGTTAGAGTGTAAGACAAATAAATCTGAATAAGACCCTGCACACTAAATAAGCAAACAAATACTGAAAGTTAAAAGTCGTTATGCCACAACTGTCCAAACCTTATAAAAGGCAACAGGAGTCAATTGTCTACTGTATCCTGCTTGGTGTAAAATAAGGAAGAGAGCAAGACATAATACTATATGTGAAAAAACATATCATATTAGTGGACACACATCTCATACATGTTAGGATGGAAATTGATTTGCTCCTTATTCTCATTTAGTCCATTGATGAAATCTGTCAGGTCAGTGATGGGGCCATGCCACACAAAGAGGAGATCATCTATATAACGCCTGTAAAAGGCTATATGATCTTTGTATAAAATTCTATCTCCAAAGATTTGAGACAGCTCCCACCAACCCATAAAAATGTTGGCATATGAGGGCGCAAATTTGGCCCTCATAGCTGTCCCACATCTCTGGAGATAGAAAGTATCCTCAAAACGAAAATAGTTGTGTATAAGCATAAAGTGTGTGACCCTCAATATATATTCTACAGAACCTGTATCAAAGGTGGAAAAATTCTCCAGAATATCTAATGGCATGTAGACTCTCCTCATGTGGAATGGAGGAGTAAAGGGCCGCAATGTCTATGTCAGCCATCTGTAAACCCCTACATCCCAACTAAAGTCATCCATATGATTTAGTAGATCCTTAGTATCTTTAAGGTGGCTCTGTAAACCAGCCACAAAGGGGTATAGAAGTGCATCGAGCTATTGAGATAGATGTTCAAAAATGGACCCTATTCAACTTACAATCGGTCATCCTTTGACATCTGTCAAGGTTTTGTGTACTTTTGGAAGGTGGTGGAATATAGGCACTACTGGATGTTCAATGGATAAATACTCATAGGTAGCAAAATCAAAATGCCCATCCTCCAAACCATCATCCAAGAGTGTCTTAAGATCCCTTTGAAAGACCTTAGTGGGATCCCTGTCCAACACTGTATAATTATTTGTGTCATGTAACTGTCTATGTGCTTCACTAATGTAAGCAGCTCTGTCTAAGACAACCACTGCTCCTCCCTTGTCCGCTGCTCGAATCACAAGGTTCTTATTTTTCTGTAAGTCAAAAAGTGCTTTTCTTTCTATACCTGTTATGTTAGATTTAGTGCTAGAAACCCCAATATTACCAGTTCTGAAGGAGAGGTGTGTGAGGTGATTTTCAACTCTCTTAAAAAAGGTTTTTAGAATTGGACCTCTTGTCTGTATTGGGTAAAATTCTGATTGCTTCTTAATATCACTAAAGCTATTTACGCAATTATGTGGGTCCAAAGTGTCCCCTTTTCCCCCTAATTGCTGCATTGTGATCACATCACATGCCTCCGAAAAGTCAAGTGGCACAGTTGTATCAGTTGTATCAGAGCCATGTTGGATCAAAGTATTGTTTGCCAGATTCTCTGAATTTCCCTCTGAGGTTACCATTTCCCCTTGAAAATGTTTCTTCAAGGTTAAATTTCTGATCAATTTATTTACATCCAACATGGTTCTGAAAAGGTCAAAAGAACAGGTGGGGGCAAATGTCATACCATAGCTGAGAACTTTAAGTTGTATGTGTGAGAGTGGAACAGTGGAAAGGTTGATGACATTATATTTATTATCATTGGTGTTTACTACTAATATTTGGTTACCTTGTTCCCCCTCAGTGGGTATCTTTCTTGTTTTGACTGATCAATGCCTGTTTTGTCCTTGGTCTGATAAAAAACCTGCTCAAAACTCTTCTATCTTCCCCTGTATTGGTACTATTAATACTTGAAGGCTGATCATTACTATTCACATATTTGGAGTTAAAGTTCTTACCTTATTTGCTGGTATGGGACCCTGGTGTATTCTGCTTAGTGTGTTTAACTGGATTTTGTTTGTTAACAGGAGCTGGTGTTTGTATTATAACTTGTTTTTGTGTATTCTTTATTATTCCTTTTGGTATAGCTCCTGACTCCTCCCCTCATGATACACCTGTCTCTTCCCCTGATTCTGCCTCGCTGTCTGTGAACTGGCCTTGTCCTGCATGTGAATAATCAGAACCCTGTTTCCCCCCCTACTCCTGTTTCTACTCCTGGATCTACCTAGTCTATTGCTGGACCTTCTGCCTTGATTTCTACTTGAATGACTCCAAATATAAACCATATGGTTATCGTAATCTGATTGGTCCCTGAGGTATTTGGTATGCTTCATATTTAGAATAAGGTTTTTTGATTCTATTAGTGTGAACCCTGAGTATACCATCGGATTTAGGATAATCAATTTCCAATTTCTTTTCATTTAATGCTTGTTGCAACATATCAATTTCTGTTCTAATGGTGGTTAGTAATCTTGTTTTATAAAGAATAAGTAAATTCATCAATCTAAGGGAGCAATCTGTCAATACAGCGTTCCATGAGTCCACAAATTCAGTATCTGGGACTTCAAAGGTGGGAAACTTATTTATTCTTAGTCCCCTTGGTATGATGTTTAGCTTCACATATTTCTCAAAAGTCCACACATGGAATTGTAACTTATGTTCCTTTATAAGTAATAATTCCATCTTGTTAAAAAGTTCACTTAAAGAGAAGGTGGTAATATCTGTGTCCATGTCTTGATCTCCATACCCTCTTTCTGCCACTGGTAGCGATGAATACAAATTAATAACAGACCCCTCCATGGTATGTGAGCTCAAAAATGCACTATACTTGAAATGCTGCCAGAAAGCATTAGAACATGATAAGTACACGAGAAACGTTAGTATAGTGCACAATGCGTAGGAAGCTCCCTGTTTAGGGATATAGTGAAAACTCTCTCACAATAATATATATATATATTTATAAATACATAGAACATATCCTGCTATGTGCAGAACTTTTGAATGTGAAATATTTACAGTAAATGCACACGATAACACTTTATTAAATATTCGTCCTAAAGCCTGTGCACACGAGCCATTTTCTGCAGTGCAGTGGTCCCACGAACCTGTCCCATGCACCCGCTCCTGCCCGGCCATGCCCCAATCACGCCCGCTCCCGCCTGCCCACCCTCTCTGCTGTCTGATCCTCATGGCCTTGACTGACCCTTCCTTACGGCTCTACTGCGCATGACTGCATCGGACAAACATACCTGGCCTTCTATAATATAGGATGAATATTACACAAATATGTTTTTTCATGTTTTCATCTACTTAAAGGGACAAGTATACACTAATTATCATATGACTGCATGTAACAGACACTACTATAAAGAAGAATATTTTAAGATCTAGTATAAAACATTTTAAAAACTTACTTTTTGGGGTTTAGGAATCCTCCTCCTAGTGTTGGGGAAAGTAAATCCCAGGAGTAATGGATCGTGGACTCTAACCAACAGGACAAAAAAAATATGACAGTACTAAACAACATCTGGGGCAATATTACATACACAGCGTACATTTCAGCGCAACTGCTGAAACCTGCTTCGCCCGTCAGTTCACCTCGCACATCGGGTGATTCACATAAACTGCGCTAGCATATCATATACTGCCGTAAGTTGAACAAACCGGTGACATTCAGAAATATGCAGAAATACACATATCTGGCGTCACCATTGACTTACTGCAGTATATGATCTGTCGGCGCCTAAGAAAATAAAAAAAAGTTTAAAACACGCGTAAAAATCGAACCTGCCTCCAAAAAATTAAACCGACACGTCAAAACCCCTATATTCCCCATCTGCCCACATCGCAACTACTAATAAAAGTGATTGACCCCTATATCCACCATCCCCCCACATCGCAAATACTAATAAAAGAGATTAACACCCAAAACCGCCAACCACCCACATCGCAATCTACCTAATAAAGTTATTAACCCCTAAACCGCCAGCCCCCCACATCGCAAAGTACTTATTAACACTAATAACCCCTTATCCGCCAACCCCCACATCGCAAATTACCTAATACAATTATTACCACTAATCCGCCATCCACCCACAATGCAAAGTACCTAATTGCACTATTAACCCCTAAACCACCACACCCACAACGCAAAGTGCCTAATTAACCTATTAACCCCTAAACTGCCACCCCCACAACGCAAAGTGCCTAATTAACCTATTAACCCCTAAACCGCCACCCACCACAACACTATATTAATCTAATAACTAAGCCCCCTAACCTAACACCCACTAAAATTACTCCTATTAAATAATTTAAAAAAGACTACCTTAAAAAATTATTTTAATATTATCAAAAATAAAAAATCCTATCTTTACATGAAAATAAAAAAAATAAGATTACATAAATATAAAAAACCTAAGATTAAATTAAAATGAAAAAAATTTAAGAACACAATCAATAAAAAAAATAATTTGCCCTAAAGAATTCAGCTCTTTTACCAAAAAAATAATACAAAGTACAACACCCTACCCACCTAACCCCTCAAAATAAAAAAGACCTAACTAAAAAAAAACTAATGGGCATTTGTATGGGCATTGCCCTTAAAAAGGCAATCAGCTCTTTTAGTGCCAATGAAAATGTAAAAAAGCACTAATCTAAAAAAAAAAAACCCACTGCCCCCCCCCCCCAAAAAAAGAACTACTAACACTAACCCCAAAATAGGTAGTCACCATTTGGGGGTTAGGTGGGTTGCGCTGTAAGGGGGGCTTTGTATTATTAGAAGTAGATATTGCGCATGCGTTAGGTGTTTGATAAGGCTTCTAGGGAATTACGGTATTTATATTCTCAGTGCAAGGCTTGCTGCGCCTGCCTTTGTGTGGTGAAGTGAAAATGTAGTAAAATTTCTCCATTCTCAGCGCGTAAGTCATTGTCTGATTTATGTGATACCGACAGTTCTATGTTAGTTTATGGGAGTAAAAACTGAGGGCTACGGTTAAAATATACGCGCGTAACTTTTTTGCAGTGCCGTATATTTGATCTCTAGAGCCAACTAAAAATAGGTGACACCGACTTTTGCGCCTGACGCCGCATATGTGATCTGGTCCATGGTATAGATGTGATGATGTACAAATAATTAACATATGAAAAACAGACATGGCCGGTAAACAAGAGAAGTAGAGATATTTATTCATAGAAATCTTAAAATAAAATGTTATAAAGTAGGTATTTAGGTGAATATGAATGCATTTAGTACTTAGTAAAATCTTAGCATATCCAAATGCTACCAATGATTTTTTTATGCCTAGGGTGACAAGACATTTTCTTAGCTGAATTTTGGATACCTCTTCTAAGATGTCTCTTTTGAACTAAGCTTTCTTGGCAGACACCTAGATGTGGCTTTAGTTGCATTCTAGGATCTGATATCCGTATTTTAATCAGTTATACAGATATTAAAAAGAATATATGAGTAGATACAACTTTTAAAGGGATGGAAATCAAGATTTACTTTTTATACAATTCTTTTATGATGTTCATTGAGTTGGGTACAAGCCAGAAAGACTAGAGTCCATTTAAATCAGCAGACAAACCTTATCAGCAGCAACAGGTATACTTCAGTGCATAGAACAAAAGTTACATTTTAGCCAGAAGATCTGGCACAAATATTCCAAGCTTATATTGTTTTTACAAGATGTGCCCAGCTACAGGCTGAACACGATTCTGAGAACGCCATCTGTTGCTCTGGTATTAATGTGACTTACACATTTTAGCAATACTGTGGGCTTGTCAGGCATAATATTTTTGAGCTAGTTGTCAGAACTATTTATACATGAGATGAATGTAAAATATGAACAACAAACAGCTTTTTATTTTTCCTTTAGAGTCCAGTGTCAGTTGTTTATTTCTAAGCAAGTTTGGGAAGAAACATCTATCATGAATGAAATATTATGTACCCAGTAGTCTCCAGGGAAACTTTTAATAAATTGTATAAGAAAAAATCTAACTTTATGTTGGAAAACTGCCTTTGATTGTGAGTTAGTTAAACTTTTTAAAGGGAGACTTCAGTTAACATTAAACTTTCATGATTCAGACTGGGAAAGCAGTTTTAAAAAATGTTTAATTTTATTTGTTTTAACATTTTGCTTTGTTCTCTTGGTATCTTTTGATGAAGAGTAATCCTAGGTAGGTTTATTATTGTAAACATTGCTGTTGTAGAGTAAGGTACATGCACTCTCCTAAGCCTCTCTCTTCAACAAAGGATATCAGGGGATAAAATCTAGCTGGATTACTGTGTTAATAATTAATGACACTTTAAGTTAAATACAATTATAATAATTAACTGCTTACTGACTTTTCTTATGCTTAAAGTTTTCAATATCCTTAAGTCTGTTCCTTACGCAATGGCTAAAAGTTGAAACTTTTTCATGCAGAATTTGGTGCCAAAGTATATAAGAACGTTTTTTATAGAAGGTTAGTTGAAGACAGGATATCGTGACTTGCAGATATCTAGTTAGATCACATAAATGAGATAGATT